>NC_142811.1:18872424-19067962 GCF_049724085.1 Artemia sp. Qi Xiang Cuo
AATTTTTTCTTAATTTACTGAATTAAATTTCCGTATTGTGTATCCAAGAGTTGATTTCAAGAAAGAAATTGTTACTTACTGAAAATTTTTTCATAGTTTCTTGAATTAAATTTCTACATCGTGTATCTAAGTCGTGAAAACAATAATGAGTTTGTTACTTACTTGGAATTTTGTCATAATTTCTTGAACGAAATGTCTTTTTTTTTATCCAGTAGGTGAATTCAAGAAAGAATTTGCTACTTACTTACAATTTTTTCATAATTTCTTTAATGAAATTTCTGCATTGTGTATCCACGAAGTGACTTCATGAAAGAATTTGTTACTTGCTAACAATTTTTCCATAATTTCTTAAATGTCATTTGTGCATTGTGTATCTATGAGGTGAATTCAAGAAAGAGTTTGTTACTTACTTACTTACTTCCTTACTTACTTACTTACTTGCTTACTTACTTACCTACAATTTTTCATTCTAATACCTAGATTTTGACAATTTTATCCCATGTGTCTGACAATAGATTTACGCAAATTCATTTTCTTACAACATCGATGTTTTAATAGACATGCTAAAAGCTTGATATGCTAGCTTACTCTAAAAAAATAATGAACACATAACAATGTAATATTTTTAATGAAATATTGTTATGTAAAATATTAATACAAAAATACATTAAAATACATTATTAATATCAATGATCAACTTTGGACATTTTGAATCTGTTCCATAAAATAGTTCACCATGTTCTCTCTTGATATTGTATCTATTGTCTTCTCTTAGTTCGTAATCAGGGGAATAATCATTATTCCATTTTGAACCATACACAATTTTTACTGGTGTCTCATGAACAGGCTCAATATGCTTTTCGTCTTTGGTATTATTTGATTCATTGACTGTTTGATCAATGCCAGTAACGTTTGCTGGTGCTTTGTTTTTCATCATTTCATCTTTATATTCCATAGTGATATTTTCTGACAATACCCTTTTTATTTTTCTGGCAATTTCACTGTCTATTATCACATTATTTTTACACAGGTAACAGTTTCGGCAGGTAGACCAGATATGGTTTATGATATTAGTAGCAGAGTAGGCCTTCCTTTTCCTCTTTGCTTTCATTTGAATGCTAATACCTAAAAGCCGACGAAACGTTCTATCAATAGGTAGCATGTTACCTATAGCACTAGCATGAAGATACCCCTCTTCATCAACTATTATTTTTATGTTGGCATTTTCTTTGAGTACTAACATCTCTGGAAATGATACTGTCCCATATCCACCATTTTTATAATTGAATTTTTTTGGTACTCCAAAGAAATTTAATTCCATAGTGTCATGACAACGCACGCATACGTTTCCGATAGTGCTACCACTTGTACTTGTTTCACAGTTCAAATACTTCTCATTGTCAGCATTCAATGATACAATAACACTAGCATGTGAACACATTTCTAATGGGGGGTCATCCACATGTTCAATATGCACTTCATCTTTGCTATTATTTGGTTCATTAATTGTTTGATTAATGGTAGTGAAGTTTGCTGGCACTTTGTTTTTCATCGATTCATTTTTATATTCCTTAGTGATATTTTCTGCCAATGCCCTTTTTATGTTTCCGGCAATTTCACTGTCTATTACAACATTATTTTTACAAAGGTAACAGTTTCGGCACGTCGACAAGATATGGTTTATGATATTAGTAGAAGAGTATGCATGTCTTCTTTTGATCTTCTGTTGAATGCTAATACCCGAAAGTTGACGATGGGGTGTAAAAAGAGGTAGCATCTTACCACAAGCACTGGCGAGAAGATATCCCTCTTCATCAACTATTATTTTTATGTTGGCATTTTCTTTGAGTGCTTTCATATCTGGATATCTACTCTTGCATATCCACCATAAGAAGAGTTGAATTTTTTTGGTACTCCCAAGAAATTAAATTCCTTACTCTCATGACAATGCACACATACATTTCCAATAGTGCTACCATTTTTACTTGTTTCATAGTTTAAATACTTCTCCTTGTCAGCATTCAATGCTACAATAACATTGACATGTGAACACACTTTATTAAAATGCTGCATCTTCACTTTTTTTTTAAAGATATGACTTATGTGTTTATCGTTCCACTGCGTAAAAAATACTGATTTAATACATGCAATAGACTAGGTAGTGTCGATAACCGGACTTACAATACCAGTGGGAAAGCCACATCGTGTCTCTGACCAATCATAGAGCACAATTGTTAGAGCCGTAGGCATATTTTGTCATTTTAAGATACGTACAAAAAAAAAATTTGTATGTAATGATTTCTTCAAATAATATCAAGAGGATTTGTTTTTACACTGCTCACAGTGTAGAATGTGTTACTAAAATTTTGTTTTTAATGGGCCACAAGTAAAGAAAAACCACATAGAATCAGGCAACCGAGTCTCTCAAACCCCTTAAAGCTCTTTTAACAGATACAAGAACTACTTATTTAACACAAAAACTTCGTTTTTAATGAGCACTAAGTAGAGAAAAAACCACACGGAATCAAGCAACTGAGTCTCTCAAACCCCTTAAAGCTATTTTAAAATATATAAAAACTACTTATTTAACACAAAAACTTCGTTTTTAATGAGCACTAAGTAAAGAAAAACCACACGGAATCAGGCAACTGAGTCGGTCAAACCCCTTAAAGCTCTTTTAAAAGATACAAAAACTACTTATTTAACACAAAAATTTCGTTTTTAATGGGCACCAAGTAAAGAAAAACCACACGGAATCAGGCAACAGAGTGTCTCAAACCCCGTAAAGCTCTTTTAAAATATACAAGAACTACTTATTTAACACAAAAATTGTGTTTTTAATGGGAACCAAGTAAATAAAAACCACACGGAATCAGGCAATCGAGTCTCTCAAACCCCGTAAAGCTCTTTTAAAAGATACAAGAACTACTTATTTAACACAAAAATTGCGTTTTTAATGGGTATCAAGTAAAGAAAAACAAAACGGAAAATCCCGTATAATAGCAGAGGAAGGAACATAAGATCCAGGAATTACATAGGAAGGGGGTATAAACTCTTTGAATGGCTTGGGAGGGGACATAAGCCCTTAAAATAACATGGGAATTCCTATACACGCAAGCAAATAACATGGGAATTCCTATACATGCAAGCAAATAACATGGGAATTCCTATACACGCAAGCAAATAACATGGGAATTCCTATACATGCAAGCAAATAACAAGGGAATTCCTATACAAGCAAGCAAATAACATGGGAATTCCTATACACGCAAGCAAATAACTTATGAATTCCTATACATGCAAGCAAATAACATGGGAATTCCTATACACGCAAGCAAATAACATACTCACTCTCTTTGAAAAACCAAACCAGACTATACCCATCAAACCAGATTATACCCACCAAACCAGGAATAGTGACATAATTTCACTTTATCGACCCTCAAATTCCATTATGTGAGGGAGCTCTGAATCTCTTTGAAAAGGTGTAGAGACGCAAGCAAATAACGTTGAAATTGCTAAAAAAAACAACAAAAAAAAACTGCTATCTTTTTTGCAATGTTTAGGAACAGGCGGGGAATCCCCAAAAAACCAAACCAGACTATACCCATCAAACCAGACTATACCCATCAAACCAGATTATACCCACCAGAAACCTGTCTGGTTGGCCTCGGTAAGTCAATAACCCCAAATAGCACAGGATGGAACATAGTCTAGGCAAACAGCATAGAGATTCCTATACGTCTACGCAAATAACATGGAGATTGCTATACGTCTGGGCAAATTCAATATGTACATACTACTTATAACCTTAATATAAAAATAAAACAGCTGTAACGATAGCAATAGCAAAAACATCTAATAAGACAGGGGTTTTACTGAAAAAAAAAATTCGGGTGGGGGGCAACACAAAAAAAAGCCCTAAAAAAACGCATACAAAATTTGTTTATATTCATTTTTGTTACGTTTTTATGAGTCAGGCAACATTTCGGGGAGGGTTCAAACCCCCTAACCCCCCTCCCCTTGGGTACGGCCTTATCCCTATGTTTATATGAACGCTAGAGCCTGTGTGTATATGCCTTAAGTATAGTACCAAAAAGTAAATACCAGGTATCTAAAAATTTAAGAATAAAATTTTTCATACATTTCTTGAAAATATCGATCGATTGGCATTTCCGAGCATTCAAGGCTGCGCTGCAATAAATGGATTTATAATCGTAGAGTATTATCAGCGGTATTGGAATGTGAAAAACAATGCTAGATAGGATATTAGAATGGGAGAACTCGTTTAGCGAGTTTTTGAAAGAAGAGGTGAAATCTTCTGAACATAGGTTTAAACCATGCATTTGGAAAGATATTTCGACGCAAACGAAACAAAACAACGAGAAAACGAAAGACGTCACGCAGAGAAAACAAAGAGAAAACGACTTAAAAAAAAGAAAGAGAAATAGAGAGATTACTGTCATCTATTTTCGATTTGGAAAGTGTGCTTTAATTCTATTCGCTTGTTTTTATGAGACATTTTCGCAAGCCAATCAAGTTATTCTCTATTCCAGGTGACTTATAGTCCCGCCTTTTTAAAACCATGCTTACATGCATCACATTCCTGATAGTTGGGTCTGACACTATTTTAAGCCAGAAAAAGAACGCAAAACCTGACTAGTTTTTTTTTGTGAATTTTAAGGGATTAAAAAGAACAAAATGTCTTTAATTCAAACTCACAGTAAATATATAAAAAGTAGCAAAAATTTGGTTCAGAAAAGGGACACATCACAGCGCGCGGACCGGGAAGTTACCAATACGTCAGAGCAATAGGTCTGACGGTCTCCCATAATCCCATTGTAATGTGCTAAAAATTTGTCATTACGCGTGCGCAAAAGGTGGAGTCATGAAGAGAGGCGTGCGACTGATGTGTCCCAAAAATCTAATGGAGAGTATAGGAGTTTTCTCTTCTGTTTATATATTTATACTGTGGTCAACATAATCAATGGTATATATCTCCCGGAGGTATTGTATGAAGATAACAAGAAAAAGTCGAAATAGCTATGGTTTTTCGCCCCCTCCCATCTCTACCACGATATAAGTAAAAAAAAAACTCAGTTTGACGGCCCCCTAGATGACTGCGCCCCAGAACAGCCTTCCCCTTGACTTTCAGCCACGCCACTGACTTGAAAGCCATGCCATCGGCTAATCAGAGACAGGGGGTCGAATAAGTGGGTTAACAGTTATAATGCAGGTAGTCTGAACCCAG
The DNA here is from genome assembly GCF_049724085.1 of Artemia sp. Qi Xiang Cuo. Taxonomy (NCBI): domain Eukaryota; kingdom Metazoa; phylum Arthropoda; class Branchiopoda; order Anostraca; family Artemiidae; genus Artemia; species Artemia sp. Qi Xiang Cuo. The sequence goes on from NC_142811.1 coordinate 18,877,676, forward strand.
GATTGTTGTTTTAACTACCTATGTCCAGAAATTAAAGCGGCATCTCCAGAACATGATGTTCAAGTATACACATGTTGTTTCTGTCTAATTCAGCTGTTCTTAATAGGGGTATCTATACCGGTATGGTATATGAAAACCAAGTTTGTGCATGATCATAATCTTTTGGAAGGGCTGTAAATATGAATCTGTTTTCGGAGATGAGAAGCAAAATTTTGGAGTGTACGAATTCGAATGGAACAGAAATGCGTCGATTATCTGGAAAATACAAGAATTTAAAGTAAAATAAATTAACATCTTGACAATTAGGGAAAGGGGAACATGGATCCGAAGACCCCCCCCCCCCCGCACAAAGATGCCTTGACCTAATTAAAAATCTATTCGAAAACTGTTTTTTATATTCAAACAAATTTGTTAGAGGAACAGATATTAAGCCCAATCGGAACTATAAAGAGTAATTATCATGGTTATAATGATAGCAGCACACTAGTAAAGAGCAAATCGGGGTGACCGAAACTTTAAAAACGTGTTTTGAGAACAACTGTCTAATGAGAAGAAATTACCGTTCAGGCTGATTCAGGAATTATTAATATTATTTTGGATTAATATTGGTATTGAAAGTTTATTGCGAAAAGAAAGTCAGGCGACTTGGGAAAAATAGCATTAACTCCCTTAACCCCCTCTTTTTACGCTAAAGTTCTACTACTTTATGACCGCAATACTATAGCGTGGCCTTAGTAAAGAACCAAGTGCCTGACATATATTATTACGCATTATAGTTTTTTTGGTACTTAAGCATTTTTTGGTACTAACCGTTACTTGATATTAAAAAACTTTATATTCTTTCCTGTGCGTCTTTCGCTTTTCTTCAGCTCCATGGTGATATTCCTAGGTCCCTTAGGTTTGCGTCTTCTTTTGTATCTGATCGGTCAAATTATCAACTCCGTAGCTCTCTAAATATCCAAATTCCCCATACACCAACAATAAGATCCGATTTTAATCCTCTTGTTGCGTGTCATTTGACATTGAACACCCTTCCCGGATTCGGCTCGAGAATGCCACTCGTTTGGCACCTTCAAAAGACCAGTAAAAAAATATTTGTTTTCATGTGATTAATTTTATTTACTTTTGCCTGCTGCCAATAGTTTTTTTTTCATTTATTTATTTATTTATTTCTTTTATTTTTATATATATACATATGTATATAGATGTTGTGATTCACTGTAGTTTGATAAAGCTTATTTAGTGAACTCTCCTTTTTTCGTTTTATGAAGCAAATGCTTTACATGTTAAAAGTTCAAATGCTTATTTAGTATATGTTTAAATATTAATGTTATGTTTATATTGTTTAAATCTTAAGCGTTTAAATGTTGAATGTTTATTTGATCTTTTCATAATCCCCCTCCTACAGGCCATGGAGCCTTTGTGGGGATTTGTAGATTGTTATGTAATTATTTTACTGATATATGGAAAATAAATCTATTTATCTATCTATCTATGGGCCTTTACAAGGAAATCAGTCACGGAAAACCCGCCAGACGGGTTAATTCAAGAGACCGCTATAGAGCAATGCAATGCAAGTGTGGTTTTCATTGCGTTTACGATATTTAAACTGCTGCTCCCTGGGGTTTAGGGGGGGGGAGGTACCTAGATTAGGTTAGGTTACGTATTTAATATATGCTATGCTTTCCCCTCCACTCCCCCCTAATGTGCAAATATATAGCCCAGATTTGTTTATAAACGATTATATATTCATCCTATTTTATTTCATTAGCATTAACCAAACTTGACTTTTTTGAAAGGCCCATATAATACGTAAGTACCGTTTTTTTCCCGACCACTTTCTATGACAGGTTAAAGGTTAAAAAATTGCGAGGGGCTCAATAAACTAGAAATTGAAAGTTTTAGTATTCTTTCTAAGGGTTAAGAACGGCCTTGACCTTCAGTGTCCCGTTCTCTTGGCTTAAAACTTTCAAGGATTTTTGCCTGGGATAAGGAATCCACGTTTTTATTGGCAAGGGGATAGTGATAGGAGGGTAACCACCCTCCCTCCCTTGCTCTTTTTTCTGTTACCCCATGTGACCCCCCAGGATATCGGATCCATTTCCGAGACAGTCATTTCGTTCAGAGTGACCAGAAGATAAAAAAAAATGCCTACGGGGATAAAAAGGGTCCCACAACCGGAGTAAGATCCCTAACTAATGCAAATTACCAATTGCTTACAGGTAGGTTTTATAGTGAAAAAAAGGCATGTTTGATCTTGCCTCCTTTTGATTTGGGTGTCCGATTATATCGATACTTTCAGGATTCCTGGCCTAAGAGGAACATTCCTCCTTGATAAGTTTGAATCTTACAACCGTAAGTCCTTGGGCCAAGAAAAACCAAGTATAAAAAAATGATTTGGGGTACGATCCTCCCCCAAAAATCCTCCCCTATTTTCTCGATTGGGTCAAATCTTCTCTCTTGAATTCGTAGGGCTGAGGTGATTCCCAATGTAGAAGGAAAATAGAGAACGAATTTTCCTAAAAACGGGGCCTAACACAAAGACGAAAAAAACCGAAAACTTTTTCTGAACGGCTTGGCGATTAATACTGAATGTTAATTATCAAACCGATACTCAAAAACTATCTTTTTTTGGCTATCGGCTTGAAACTTATTTTTCAAGGTTATAGGGCCACGGGGAACCGAATACACAAGCAAACAATTCAGGAGAAATTTTGGTTTCCCAAATATGGGGCTGAGAAGGAATGGAAAATCTTATTTTAGTTGGGGCGCAAACACGCACAAATATGGAGCTCAAAAATGGTCCAAAGGCCTTTTTTTTGCAATTGGTTGAAATCTTTTAACGATCGTTGCCTGTGCTTAGGATACCAAGCATTTTTTTGGGAAGGTGAGAAGTATTATAGAGCCTGGAAATAGGCAAAACCCTTTTTTTCTGGTTAGTTCGAAACTGGGCCAAAGTGAATCTAATGCAAAATAAATAGTTTAGGGACACGGTCCCCCCGGTACCCCAAAATGGTCCTAATAAGCGCCAATTTTTTTCTGATCAGCTCAAAACTTGTATCGTTAAGTCCTTCGTTCAAAAGGCCCGAGCCTGCAAGAAGAAAGGGAAAGATATCAGTGCCCACAGAAAAGGGCAAAAAACGCTTTTTTGAATGGCTTGAAACTCCACCCGTTAGTTACTTGGCTAAAACAACTCTTATGCATAGAAACAATATAGGCCGGGGTACAGTATTGATTTGGCTCACGTTTGTTTCGATTGGCTAGAAACCTTTGTCTGAAACCACTGCGTTAAGCTCCATTCCCCAAAATGTCGAAAAAATATCGTTTTATCAGAAAAAGTGGCTCTACAAAGCGCCAACAAGCTTTTTCCTCATTGAATTGGAATTTTCAAGGATCATGGACTGGGATAAGGGAGCCACACATTTTGTTGGTAGGGAAAGTGTTAGAGGGGACTGGAAATGGGCTGAAAAACTTGTTGTCCCTGACTAGTTTGAAACTTACTTTCGTCCCTGTCAAAGGGGAACCTAATATAAACAAAATGTATTAGGCCAAACGGGGCCCAAAAAAAGCCTAACAAACATTTTTTTTAAAAATGTAGATTTGGAAAACCAAAGATAGGCTTTTACCGATCACCATTTGGAGTTACGCAAGGTTTTATCAGTTCGCAATATCAGAAAATATGTCCAATATTTTTCTGTGTCCGATAATCTATCATTTGACATAGTAGGCTACATCATGTGTATGGTTAAATTTGACTTGTTTTTCAAATTAATTCAGAAATTTTATTTCAATTTTTTTTTTCAAAGAACAGTAATGAACCCTTTGAATATGTAAAGCGAGCAGAAATTAAGTCATATAAATAGTTCAAACATGAATCAATGAATTAATCAAACCCAAAACGAACCAAAATTAAAATGACTACCTAAAAAATTAAGGTAAAAAATACTGCTGTGGATGAATCCTGAAACAAACAGAAAATAAGATGAAGCCAAACTTAAAACCTAACCGTAAATATGAGTAAGGCTACCGCCTCCTGACCCCTCTAAAGGCTAAAGTGTTATTTGTGCTTTATTGACAAAAGTGTTCTACCCCCCCCCCCCCAGCCCCCACCACAAGAAGTTTTACGTGTGAGCCTGATGTTTTCGCAACATTGTCTTATTGCTTTTTGTAATTGATTTTTTCGTAACTGCCTCTCGTGAAGCAGGTATGTTGAACTAAAGAAATACCTTATCTAGTCATTTCCTGATACCGCATATTTGGAGTCGGTGACGTCAGAGAAGGTCGTTGATGGGCCTTGGATTTGGACAGGTGCCACCCGTCCTCATTGTAATCTTAAAATACCCAAGTCCCTTTTGTCAATTTTTAATCATTCCCGTTGGCTTGTCTTGATTGGGGCTCTTCCATTTATGGTATTAGCTATTCTTGATTTTCGTCTTCTTTTATGTTTTTCAATCTCTTGGGTATTGTTGTTGAAAGATTTGTGTATTATTGTCAGTGGCCGAAGAAAAGGGAGTACCGTGGAGTTGCCCCCTCACCAAGGCCGTGTCCAGGAGGGAGGTTACGGAGTTTAAACCCCTACCTGCTGAATTTCTGTCCGACTAGTAGAAACATAACAAAAATGCATATAAACAAATTTTTGATGTGTTTTTAAAAGTTTTTTTGTACCCCCCCCCTCCGAATAAAGATCTTGGATACAAAAATAAATTTCGTAATGTGGGGGAAATTTTGTGCAACGTGCCACCTTTGCCTCCTTAAACCCATATTTATTGGTGATGGGTTAGGTTGGTTAATTGGTGCTAGGATCGGAATATATTCCTATTGGTAGGGGTCAGGGGCTTACAACTGTGGTTTTAAGTCTGTACATCTTGGTTTTTGCACAGTTTAAGATTTGCGTTCCCTATGCAAGTTTTTTGTAGTTATGTAGTTGTATAGTTATGTTTTGTAGTTATGTAGTGTAGTTGTTCACTTTTAATGTTTCAACGTAAAACGAAAATTTTGCTGTCATTCGATAGCTGAGATTCGGCTCTATCTGCGGAGTTGGATTTTTGAAATTTGATTAGTATTTTTGGTTGCCTACTTATTTAGAATCCAGAAAACACGCGAGAAGTGAAGTTTCTTTAATGCTAATGAAATAATACAAAAGTAGATGAAAATATAATAGTTTATGAACAAAATTCGGATATATATTTGCACATTAGGGGGGTGGGGTGGGGGTAAAGCATAGCGAATATTAAATACGTAACTTATCCTAACCTAGGTACCTTTTTTTGCCCATTCAACCCCAAAAAACTAAAGTTTAAATCTTTGTCACGAAATGAGCAATACCTCACAAGGCAGCGAAAACCTATTTTTCATTAAATGTCTGAAATTTCGATGCGGTCTTTCTCGCGTGTTTTCTGGATTCTAAACAAGTACCGTATTTTTATATTGAAAAATAAGTTGAAAACCCTGATTTAATATGCGACAAAAAGAAAAAAAAATCCTCCTTTTTTATACACAAATTATTTCTAAGACCACACTGGCTAATCATGATAAAATTAAAACAATTATCTAAAGAAGAAAAAAGGAAAATAATTCCAGTCGATCGAAGTCGAGTCGATCGTTTTCGATCGAAATATCTGCATATTATTCCTTTTTAAAAAAAAGGAGGATAGGCTACTGATAGGCATATGGTCTGAGTTACGGAAAGTGGAGATAAGTGAGGATCCTTTGTCTGGTTTTACATTCTGGGAACTCATGAAAAAGTCCAGAGAAGAGGTACTGCCAGAGTTATGGATATATGTGAAACATTGGGTATTCTCGACCGCCAAAAGCTGAGGACACATACTGTTCAGAATATTTGCACGACTGCTACTGTCGTCAAAAAGGTTACAGTTTATATCACCAACAAGGATTACTGCTAGGTTTTGCACTTCACAATCAGACACGAGGGAACTGACTAGGCGGCATGCTTGATCAAATTGTCTGTCTGATGTAGCATTACGATAATCGTTGGGTAAATACATTTAGATCACCATACAATTCTGAAGTTTGACTGCCCTAAAATAGTCACTGCCACGAAAGTGTTCCGGCATGAGGACGCTTCTAGCAGTATTAGCAGTACCCCCACTCGGTTGACCAGCCCTGGAGTGTCTAGCGACACGACTTATTACGACAGTAGAACCAGTCTTGCTCAACAAATATAGACTGTCGGCAGTGAGAAGGTGCTCTTGTAGGCAGAGAATGTCATTTGTCTCACATAGAGTTTGGCTTATTGGTAATTTCACTGAAGCACCTCCATTGATATTCCATAATGTAACACGTAAATTAGTGGTCATTTTAGGAGGTCCATAAGTTATTGTGTGACATGAAATTTATAGCTGTAATAAGGATAGTCAACTTGGCTGCATGGTACATTATCCAGGTTATTTTGATAGGGGGTTTCCAGCTTCTTTAAATGCCCTGTCTGCGCGCAACGCAAACAGCGAGTAAGAGCTTTACAGTGCTGGGCAATATGCAGATATTGCCTCGTTTTTTCTTCTTTACAGAATGTTTTTCATTTGTACTTTTATTCAAGTTTAAATCGTTCTCAAAAAAAAGCGTGAATAATGTCGTAATTAGATCAAAAATTAGTGAAACCAATTATGTAACTAACTTCTCTTTTCAGCCCAAGTTACAGCTTCTCACGAAACCGCAAGTTCTCAGGGAGTATATACCTCAACGTTTTTTTTTTTTTTTTTTTTTTTTTTGTATTGCTGCAAGAACCCCTGAAATTAGGAAGAGGTGCTTAAATGAGTCCTTTGATATTTTCTGTCATATATGTATATATATATATATATATATACATATATGTGTAAAATGCATATTTTTTGTTCCACATGAAACATACTTTAGTGTTCGTAAGCATGTTAATTTTATTGGATATTTTCGTCGATATCACAGCCCTTTTTTCAGGGTCTTTATTTCTTTTATTTGTTACACAAATTTTCATATGACAATAAAATTTGATGGACAAATTTAAATTTAACGAATTCTGTATATTTAAGATAATAGTAGATTCTGCATAGACTAGAATAAAAACTTCATTGTTTAGTCTTGCGTTTCTATTAGTGAGAGTCCCTCATTATTTACTGTTTGTTTTTGTAGATTGTTGGATCAACACAAAGTAATTTGCGAAGACCACGCAAACACAACACAAATACCACTAGTTATTTAAAAAAAAACGAATGAAAATTATTTTTGTTTAATACAATTGCTGAAACGTGCGATTTTCTGCGTAAGGTTATTGTCTTGTTATATGGACATCAAATAGGAGAAGGATTTTCGCTTTAAAATACTGAAAAAATATGAAAACAAGTGATTCCAAAAAAACAACCTGCGCCACTGCATTTTAGGCCTCTAGTATAATAAAAAGTTAAAGTGAAATCAATAGTATGGTTCAAGCAGGGCTTCCTTAAACATCTTTTCTTCAAATGTTGCATTGCATCTTCTAAAAACTCCAGCCCATTCTTCTACCAGGTACTTATGCATGATTTTAATTTTGGAAGGGGAAGAATTCGAAAATGGAAAAAAAAAACTGGCAAATCATGTGAGCACCATAAGGAATACTTTTATAATCATGACATCTTGAGGTGATACGGACCCAAATGTTGTTTTGCCCCATCCCTCTCCTGAGCTTGTTTTCAGTCACGTCAATTCTCGTAAATTGGAGGGAGGGCAAAATGTATTTGTGAAATTCTAGGGAGGGGGCAATTTTTTTTCAATTTTTGCAATTGTAATACCAAAAAATTATTTTCAGTGAAAATACCGTAAAAGTCATTTTCAAAATCTAGAGGGGCGAAAGTTGCCCAATTGACACCAATGCTTGTTTCTCTACCTTGTTCATTTTTGCAATTATCTTAGTCTAGTTTCTGGAACTGTCATATCCCATATACTTGCAAAGTAATAGATTAAAACATATGTTTCAGAAACAGAATTTATCAATCCGTGGAATTGAAATATCAGAAATTCAGAGACTCTCAGAAATTGTAGTGATGGGTATGTTTCTTTGGTGGACATTTTTTTTTTAAATTGCGGCAAAGTCAAACTCAACTATAAAGTCAAACTCAGAAACTTTAGAAGCTGGACAAATGTTCTGATTTGCCGATTTTGGCTATAAAACCAATTTAGGTCGTCCTGTAGTGGCGCAGTGGGTTTGATCTCCGTTTAGTAATACGGGACCCAGCTGCAGCATCACACGCAAGGTCCTTAGCATTCAAGAAGCGTCGTTAATATGATACTACTACTACTAATCAATTTAGGACTCGGCTAAAGCAACGGAGTTGCGAAACTGACTAAATCCTTTGAAAGTTTGGTTAGCTTACATAATCTGCTCTGGGTTCTAGCCGTCCCCCCTCGGAAAATATCCCCCCAGAAAATACCCTCCTCCGGAAAATCCCCCCCCCCCCCCATGGAAAATACCCCGCTCTGTGCCACCCTGCTCTGTGCGCTGACGGAAAACGAATCACAAACGGAATGAGATTCGTTATCCTTTGCAGTTCCCGAGCAGGCATTCTTTTAGTCAGACCAACCTAGCGCAAGATCGGCTGGGTTCCTATGAGGATGCTCCCACTTAGGAGTCTAGCCTAAGTTGTCGCTTGTTCAGGTTGTTTTAAATCTTATTTACAATTTCATAAGCTATAATTTTGTATTTCTTTTGCAGCCTTTATTGGAATTGGCGTGGACCTATCCCGGAAGAGCGGTGGACCCAGTCCGGTTCCGATGAGTCCTGAACAGGGGCTTGAAAAGGAAAGACCCATGAGCTGGGAAGGTGAACTATCGGATGAGGAAGACACTGTAAGTATTTTCTCTGCTTACCTCCACAGCTTGGTCATCTAGGCATTCATTTTGAAATTTAAGCTTGCAGTTCGAAATTACTTGGCTTGGAAAACCTTTTCAGGTCCGACTCGTCGAAAAGACAATGTTCAGGGGTGTACGGTGCATCTAAATAAAGCAATTCCAAACATTGTACAGAATATCATTTGATTAAAGTTTTAATGGTTTTATACAGAATCTTTTGTCTTGACCTAATGAGTGTAAAACTGATATAGATTTATTTTACACTTTGTCTTAATTAAGAAACGTATCTTTGAATCTCTTTTGCCCATAGAGAGCACGACATCTCTCTTCTCTTTGCCTCTTTGCTCTCTTTCTTATTTTGCTGTCTTATACCACAGGTCTGGTCACCTTGCTATATTTTGTTTTTTCTACTGGTTACTTATTTCTTTTGGCATATTCGTCCTCTTTTTACAATGTCCTTCTTTCTGTAATAGTAACATTCTCCTGCAGTTTTAAAACCTATCAACTTCTTGTAATGACGGACTCTTCATAGGTTTCTGAAAAAAAGGGAAATATTTGAATTCGTCGTAAGTAAAGCACAAATTGCTCTTCTGTGCCTGTGATTTCAGCTTTTTTTTTGTTTGAATAATTTAGAAATACGGAAAAAAGAAAAAAAAGTAAAGATGACCTCATGAAAGTTTTCATTTCCAAAATGTCTTTGAAACAGGGTGTTTATTTGTTGGAGGGTAATCGAGGAGTCGGTTAGTATTGTTTTCTAATGGGAAACCCATGCCTTCTTTAAAATTGACAACGTAAGACCTATTCAAGTCTTGCCAAAAATTTTATTTTCTTTCATATTTTTGAGAGCAGAATTTGAATAATTAGGGTGTATTAAAATTCGACTGATAATAACCAATGATTTTCTATTTTAAATTATTAGTTACTTTGCCGCGTACTATTTGTTTCACTAAGCTTTGAGACTAGTCCCTGAAGCGCCAAATCTATTCTTAATAAACGATTTGAAATGGACTTGATCCGTGAAATATATTAAATGATAGATATATAAGTATGTGTTTTAAGTTCCTTATAACATAGAGGATTCTTTATAACGTTGAGTTATAACGTTGAGCAAAATCAAGTATTTTGCAGGCATCAAGACGTGGCTAATTGTAGAAAAAAAACCCCAAGAAAGATAGTCCGAGTGATTGAGAGGCAAATCTGGGATAAGCCCTTTTAGGCGTATCCCAGATAAGCCCTTTTAGGTTTATCCCAGATAAGCCCCCAGCCCCTTTTTAGGATTGTATAAAAATGATGTCATTTCATTTGTTGATAGATAAGTCTGTCTATCATACGTCCATATGTCATTCCTAGGCCAGAACTAAGGTAGATAGTCATAGAACTAAGAGATGAAAGATTGAATTGATTTTGGGTTGACGCGCGACTGACAATGTCCACTGGACTTGTATACAAAATCTGGGACTGAATTTGCTTGGACTCACAGGCGGCGAACAAGTGAAACCTACGCCTAATAGGCTTGACCGCTAGTAGTCTAAAGGTGAAATACCGTTTCATAGGATTGACACATGATCAACAAGTCCCCTGGACTTGAAGGCGAACGGTAAAACCTATAGTTTTCCAAGTGTTTGGTTAAATGGCACGGGCAAACGGTGGGAGTAAGTATAATGTTCTTATTGGACCAATACTTGTGTGTTAGTTTTGGAAAGGCCTGCCTTTTTAAACCATTCTCAAGTAACCCCTGTATTTTCAGAGCCGAGGTTTCCTCTAGGCTGACGTTTTCATCTTTTTCCTTTCTTTGGACTTATTCACGAATTCACAAAAACATAGGGGGGGGGGGGTAGCAAAATGCATGTTTTTAAATCTACGGAGGGGGGGGGGGGAAATTTATTATTTTTTCCGTTTGTTCAGTGAAAATACCAAAAAGGCATCTTTCAATGAAAATACCCCCAAAAAGCTATTTTTCAAACTATAGAGGGGGGAGGGGAACTAGGGTATTTTCATGAATACTATACGTTTACTATATCATAATTATTTACTAGATATTTATCTTTCGATGTTTTTTTTTCAGAACAAATCCACAAGTCCGTATCCAGGGGGGCGGGTTACCCAGTTTGAACCCCCTCCCCCCGAAATTTTTGACTGAATCAAAAATAAGTCTAATAAATGCCTTTAAATACGAAAGTACCTTTAGGGAAGGGAAAAAATCGCACACCCCCCCCCCCGAACAAAAATACTGGATCCGCTCTTGCAAATCCATTTCAGTTATCTGTGTATATTGTTTGTATAATAATAGTAATAATTTATTGAAGCCTGCTATACAAAAATATAAGCGGATTAAAGGGGAAAAACAAGAAAAAAGAACACTAAGTATAATATATTATATATATATATATATATATATATATATATATATATATATATATATATATATATATATATATATATATATATATATATATATATATATATATATATATATATATATATATATATATATATACATATATATATATATATACATATATATATATATATATATATATATATATATATATATATATATATATATATATATATATATATATATATATATAAATGTGTAGGAAGGAGCTGTATTTCTTACGTATATATTATTTGTACACTATATTATTATTATTTGTATACTATGTGTGTATTCTTTGTATGCAACATGTTATTATCTGTATGCTATGTTGTTATTATATACTATATTATTTGTATACTAAAATATACAAATGTACACGTCCTACTCTACTCGTATGTGCTCCATTGAATGTACGTACACATGTATTTATTCGAGGGAGGAATTTAAAAAAAAAAATAAACAAAAATAAAGAAAAACGGCTAAAAATCTTCCGATTTGGATGAAAAGTAAATATTACAGGAATGCAAGATTTTAGTTTGCTCCTTGAATTTAATCTTTTGGTATTTAATTGCTTTCTCAAGCATCAAAGATAGTTAGTTTTCAGTTAGTAAATAATCCACCATATAAAAATTATTTTCAATAATGTGGACACTTTTTAGCCACTTTAAGCCATTTTAAAGGACAATTTAAAGCCATTTAGCGCCTTTTCGATTGATAAACGAAACACTTAAGATACAGAAAAGAAAGAACTTAATATGCAAAGATTGGACGGTTAGTGGACTTTTGTAAAGATTTTGTAACATTTTGTAGTAAATTCATCTTGTTATTTCTCTCTTTCTGTTGACCCCCCCCCCCAAAAAAAAAATAATGCGTAGGGATGTGTGAAAATCCGGTTTTTCAATTTTGTTCAATTTCCAGCGACCTCTACCAGATGACATGACGATGGATCTGGGACAGCCAACAAGTCCAAAACAGCCAGTTGAACATCACCCAACAACTCTGCCAGAATTTATTGGCTCTCTTCGCGTAAGACCTATCACCGTATTAACAACACCGGTTGCCAGCCCATTAATCACCCGCCATCCGATGAGGCCGCATTTACCTCTCCATCCAGCAACACCATCACCAGATAGTGCAATTCATTCAGCTTATTATTCACCAACGGCGAGTCCGAGTGTATCGAGACATCAACGGTCTGGAAGTAGTCTTAGCTCCCCCTTTTCTCATTTACCAAGCCCTAATTTGTCAAGGAATAATTCGGATGCATCACAGTTTTCACAGTACAGTGGTTCTAGTTATAGGTAATATATACATACATATAGTAATATTTATAGTTACAATATATATATATATATATATAATAATAATATATATATATACACACACACACACACACACACACACACACACACACACACACACACACACACACACACACACACACACACACACACACACACACACACACACACACACACACACACACACACACACACACACACACACACACACACACACACACACACACACACACACACACACACACACACACACACACACACACACACACACACACACACACACACACACACACACACACACACACACACACACACACACACACACACAATATATATATATATATATATATATATATATAAAAAAAAAAAAACAAAAAAAAAATATATATATATATATATATATATATATATATATATATATATATATATATATATATATATATATATATTGTTAGGTCAATGAGTTGCTGTAATTAAAAAAGTGCTAACATTTTCGTCAAATTTAGACTTACACTTCACACACTGTTATAACAAATTCAAATCGTTGTTAATAATGTGCCAAAATTGTCACCCTTCAAATGAAACTTCTTAGATGCTAATTATTATCTATCCTTGTAATCTTGTTTATAATTGGTTTTGTCTTTTTTTAAATTTAAATCTTGTGTTTTTCTGTCCTTCTAAATGAAAAGTAGGCTTCTTTGACTAAACATTTTTAAAATATGCTATGAAGTTATCTGGGCTGAGTGTAAACCCTGCTTTGTTTCTAGACAATTCTCCTGCATCATAATAGCCGTTGTTTACTAACCTGAAAGTGCTAAGAACTGGAAGGAACTAATACAATACCCTCAAACGAATACCGACAATTTTCGTCACCAATATACTACGCCTGCGTTCATCTATGCTTGACTTAAAGCAAATCGTAAATATTCCAAACCACCCAAGCGGTAGTATACTGGATCTTATTGTCACCAATCTGGCCGGTCAGGTACTGATTGAATATCTAGTTATCCAGGCCAGATTTCTCTGATTCTCAAAGATTTCCTCAGGCATTGAAGAAGGCATACGTTCAAGTTATACCCAAAATCAAAGGTCCAAAAACTTGTGACCAGCTGTGGTTGACCTCGATTACTCCCAACCTAGCCAAAGTGACTGAATCGTTCATTTACCTCGAACTTCTTTCTCAAATTAGTTCTTCCGTTGACATATTTCAGCACGGTAGTCTGAAAGTAAGTAGCACTACTCACTATGTGGTAATTTTATTCCACCTAATAACCGAATGGCTAGATCAAAGAAATAATATTATGCATTTATTTTTTTACTGATTATCGTTTTTACTGTTAACGATATCGTTTTACTGTCAACGTCTTTTACTGATACTTGTTTTAGCTGATCATCTTAAAGCGTTGACCTAATCTGTCATATTATCACTGTCAAAACTTAAAGGCGATGGATGCAAAAGCCAATTCTGCTATTTGTTATTGATTTTTTTTTTGTGGTCGTTATGAGCGTGTTTATGCGCTTTTCCCGGGAGATCTCGACTCGAATTGGGCCGAGTAACATGCGGTGTACCTCAAGGCACACAACTTACAGCCCTACTGTTTCTAGCGGTGATAAATTAGGTGCTTTCGGGAGTTAAGGATCCTTTTAAATGCGTCGATGACTTATCCATCCTGCTGAAATACCAAGTCATTCTGTAGCTCAGTAGTGACCTCAAACGACTTCCGTCGGCCAGTGTGACGCATATGGGCTGCAAATCAACGAGAATAAAACAAAAGTGATGAAGTTCAACCTTTTAAAGCGTGATCTCCCCTGTCCTGACTCATGGTACCCAGTTAGCTTAACCGCAGTTATAATCGGTGTCACTTTTAGCTCAGACTGCTTCTTTAGCCCTCATGTTAGCCCACAAACCTAGTAAATAAAGGAAATTACGCCCTAAGATTGTTGTTTACTTTACGGTGGCTGGATTTTTCTGCAATATAACTCAAATTAGCTCATATGTGCTATGTGCGGCCATTACTTAAGACGCTTGTCTGGTCTGGGGCCCTCAAGTTCATAATATATAAATATCTCAGTAAAGACATTGAAACCGTGCAGAAACGTGCTGCAAAATCATACTTGGTAAAAACTATGTATCTCATGAATCTGCTCTCAAGGTGCTAAAAAAGTTCTCTCCGTGAACGAAGATACGAACTTATCCTCAAGTTTGGCACTCGCTACTCGCGATTTAGAAACACCATTCATTATTTCCACCTCCTTGTACAAACCGTCTGCCAACCTGAAACAGGAACGAAATCGTTTTACAAACTCTTTTATTCCTTCTTTTGTCAGTGAATTTAATCATTCGTAGTTGATCCACCTTGTAATTTATTGATGTTGTAAAAAAAAAATAACGTAATTGAGTTGTGGCTTAGGCCATAATCATGAAGACTGTTTCATTAAATGAATCTTGAATCTTATAATGAGAAAAAACGAAATAAGTCATATCTACATACCTGCAGACCTTGATTTCAGTTGAGAGTAACCTAGGTCATGGCCAGAAGGGGTGTGGATCTAGTGCATTGAAAAATGGAAAGAGAGCGTGACAATGGCGAAGACGTGGATCCACAGCGAGCACCACGGTGAAACGGTACATGAGGTTTAAGGTTTGAATTTACCTTTCCAGCATTGCATAAAGCAACGTAATATGTTAAGAGGTTTGAATCTTTGTTTTTGTGTTCTTTTAGATCACTTTTAGATCATGGGTTTAAAAGTGGCATGGATTGATAAGCTCATGTCAATGCATAAAAAGTGCCTTTAGATAAACTTTTAATATCTGCTATGCTCTCAAAACTGCTTTTAAAGTCCCTCTCATCACTCAAATGGTCTTGGCTACCCCAAAGAGCACGGGAAAGTGATAAGAGAAGAAAGCTCGGTGCTAAAGCATGGGTTTTGTGGGAATTATTAAGCCCGGCTTTCACTAGTACAGCTGTAGTGCACCTTCACCTAGTAGAAATAGAAAAATCAAAACGAGTTGAATTTTGTTTTTTTATATTTAAAGTATATGTTTCTTGGATCCAACCTGGAATTATCTTGAAGGTGATTTTTTTTGTTAAACTGTTTTTTATTGGTTATGAAAGAGGAGGACTAGTTTAGTACACAGAACATAGGCTAAAATGCAGAATAGAGGCTAGATATAAAAATATTGAGTCACCAATATACACATTGTGTCCTTTTGACAAAAGTTATTATTGTACCATGGGTCCAATCCAACAAAAACAAATTCAAAAAGCACCGCTATTTTTTTTATTTAGGTTTTCATACACCTTGGTTTCGCTGGGTAGTGCTAAATGACATTGTTCTTTTTCTTCTCCTTCTTTCAATATACAGCTTGTTTCCCTTCTAATATGTAGAATAAAGGCTAGTTATAAAAAATAATGATGCATCAAAATGCACATTGTGCCCTTTTGGCAAAAGTTGCTATTGTATCATTGGTCCAATTCAAAGCAAAAGTAAAAAGAAGCACTATTATTTTTTTTTTGTACTTCTGGTTTTCGTAATTAACCTTGATTTTGCTGGGTAGTGCTAGATGATTTTTTCTTCTTCTTCTTCCATGAACATACTCAAATACTCTCTGATCGGAATCCCATAATTTCTAGGCTATACAGAAAATGATGCCCACAGAAAATATATATTTTTGTCTGGCGAGATGGAGGACGGGACCAGGGGCGCCTTCTTTGCTTCACAGCGATTCTCTTCTCAATATGTATTCACCAATGGTAACAGAAAATCTATTCTGTTTGTTGCTTGCGATCTGTGAATTTTTCAAAATCAAATGAAAACCCAACGAGTTGTGAGGTGCAGTCTGTAATAAGTTTCGTTCGTAAGAAAACGAAACCACAAACTAATTTAAATTCATGAAAAACAAATTACTTTTGGTGAAACACTGCAAAACTTGCAATGATTCCAAACAAGTTTCCAAACGCTTTAATTTGTCTTTTAACCCCCTTCCTCCTCTGTTGCGTACTTTCGCACTAGATCATTATTGTTTGGAATTAAAAACAAAGTATAAATTATTTAAAGCCAAAAAATCCTTTTTTTCTTTTTTTTTTAAATAGAAAAATTTAACATATTCGTCTACGTAATCATAAGCTTATGAGAGCATATATCTTCTTGCAAAAAGAAAAAAATATTTGTTTTTAAAAAGTTCTCCCTTGTTAATATAATACCCGGTAAATATGCAACTTTATCGGTTTCTTTTAAAACAGCCTCTTATCTTTCAGGTGTCCTCTGATAAAATTAGATTGTTTTAGAGTGCAAAAACTACTGAATTTTATTTCTAACCGCTCCCCCTTTTTTCACTTTCGCTCTGAAACTCTTGAGCTCTTAGTCCCCCCGATTTGCCTTTTTCAAGAACAGGGGCCCCAAATCACTTTAGCGCGCCCCTTAAGTAGAAAGAGTGGTATCGGAGGGACAGAGTATAGGGGAAGTTCCTGGGAGCTGGCTCTGAAACCTTGAAAAATGGTCTTCAGATTTTATTTTCTTGATTTTTCTGGGGTACATTGTACCAAGCAGAAAGGGTATTCAACCCTACCCCTTTTTGAAGAAGCACTTTTAAAACGCAAAAGGACTTTGGTTATTTTTCTTCTCTTTTTGTAGCTCAGCACCGAGTCCACTAAGTCCTTCTCCAAGTCAAAGTCCGGTACAACCTCGCCATGTTGTGTTACCAAGAATGTCTGGTCAGCCTTCACAAATGGGTATGAGGCATCCGTACGGAGTTCAACATGGAAACGGATCTTACAATGGACTAGCAGTACCTTCTTCGTCCAATTCCTTTGATGTTTTAGGTAGGCGAATTGCTTTGCTTTTTTGTGCAGAATTTTTGCATTTATTTTTTATTTTACCTTTCAGCTCTGAAAATAATAGATTAGATACGGTGAAAACCTTAAAAAAGAATACTATATCTTACAAAAACGTTTATTGGGATAATACCCTAGGTGGATTTGTTGTTTGCTTACTCATCTTTCACTAAAGATAGCGCACACCCAAGGTCCACAGCAGGGGATTTCCGTGATTAAAGAAAAACTCGCAGCCAAATTATGGTCCATTTTTTGTTAATATTATTATTTTTATTATTATCATTATTATATTAATCACAGAAGTTGAATGTATCCCTAAAAAATTCAATTAGCTTTTTCGCATTGCGATAAAGGCTTGTTCAACTGTATCGTTAAAAAGCTAAATATACAAAGGGGAAATCGTCTAAGGTCCATAATGGAAATCACTCTATGGACCTTGGATGTGCATTATTTTTAGGGAAAGGTAAAAATAAGTGTACAAATTGTTTCTCGTCCTATTAATAAAATGCTAATACTTATAATAATCTCTCAGCGTACGTAAAATGAAGTGCTAAGTGTCCCTAGTTTCACGTAGCTACGTTTTTTCACAGAAACGAATGTGTTTGCGCTTTTTTCGCGCAATAGTGATATGCACTGTTTTGTGTTATGACGGTTTTGTGATACGTTTTTGTGCAAAAACAAACGGTTTTGTACTTTTTTGTGCGAGTGTTGAGCGCGCTGTTTGTTGTTATTTTTTGTGCAAAAAAGAACGGTTTTTTTGGTGCAAG
Organism: Artemia sp. Qi Xiang Cuo; assembly: GCF_049724085.1. Classification (NCBI taxonomy): domain Eukaryota; kingdom Metazoa; phylum Arthropoda; class Branchiopoda; order Anostraca; family Artemiidae; genus Artemia; species Artemia sp. Qi Xiang Cuo. The sequence continues at coordinate 18,895,776 of NC_142811.1, forward strand.
AGCGATGCGCACGGTTTTGTGCTATAAACGGGCTTGTGCTATTTTTTGTGCAAAAAGGAATAGTTTTGCGCTTTTTATGCGCAAGAGCTGTGCACACTGTTTTATGCTACCAATGGTTTTTTGCTATGGTTTTGCGTAAAAGCCAACGTTTATCTACTTTCTTTTGGGCATAACCCGTTTTTCGTTGCAAGCTCATACGTTGTGATGGTTCAATCGCTGCTTTGAAATGTTTGAACAGACCTGTTGGAAAATACTATATTCAAATATACAAAAGGGAGACTATTAATGTAAAAAAAGGTAAGACCTATCAGCCCAGAAACTTAAAAAAAAGGGAGACCTATCAGCCCAAAAAATTGTCTTCAAATAGCCAACTCTTAGAATTTGGATTTGCTTAACACTAGAACAGTTACACACACTGGGGTTTGGAGGGGAGGGCTCTGAACCCTTAAATTACAGTTTTATTAGAGATACTGCACATGGTTTTATGTTGTCTGGTAATTTCTCTTTTTATTCTTTTCTTTCTCCTCTTTTGTCTCCCCTCCGTTCCCTCTTTTTCTTCCCTTATTATTCGTTTTTCTCTTCTCTTCTTTCTCCTCTTTTTTCTCTCTTAAGATTCTATTCTCTTTCTATTCTCTTTTCGCTTATTCTTAGCAGTTTTGTCCTTAGTTGTTATTTGAACGCATTAGCAGCAGAGATAATATCCGCAATTCCATACTTGAACTACTTGAGAAAGAGTTTTGACCTTTCCATATAATAACAACATAATCGTTAAGATAATTAATTTTCCATCTTTATTGCTAGCTCCACCACCAATGTATGGAATAATAAGGGATAAAAGAGACAGCGTGTTTTGGAAAAAAAAATGAAATTTAAAATTATCTTCGTATTGAAATGAGCTAATGAAAAGCGTATTAGATCAATCGATTAAGTGTTGATTGGGTGGACATATATGATTAGTATATGGGTTTTAGGCTGGATACCAAGGGCTCTGACTGGCAGAATTGATCTTCTTGACTGGGCTCCAGATTTTGTAAATCTTGTATTTTGATAGCGGATATTTTAACTTAAAAAGATTATTAAGTAAAATTGTATACAGTAGACTTTGTAGGGCGAGTAGTTCTAATTGAATAGTACCGAAGTATCTTATAAAACTTACTCAATTTAAGTTGTAATATTCATACTCAAGAATTATAACTTTTCTAATAACTCAAGACTAATATAATTTCTAATAACTATTACTATTCTAATAACTATTGTGATAATTCTTATTACTATTCTTAATTTTCTAATAACTATTCTAATAAAACATGCTCAAAAGAGTATGAACTACTCAAAATTTTCTTTTTTGCCATAAACTCAGTCTGTTTCAAACTTTATGTTTGGGCTGCTCAAAACCTACTGGTTCCCTCATTCGGAAACCAATATTTCTGAATCTGCTTTCCTATTTTGATATTCAAGAGCTGTACTTTCCCTCTACTTTCCTTGATCAAATCCCCAAAATCTGGAATTTTGGGATCAAAGAGATTTTGGTGCCAAAACCAGTCCCTAATCTGGTATATCAGGACTGGTTTCCTTATTAGAAGTGATTTTTTGTAAATATCAGGTCTTTTTAAAGCCTCTCCATTAAACTTCCAGAAAAATATATATCGTGCTAATTCTATGTTTTTGTTTCAGACGAAAATTCAGGCGAACTTTCGGACGAAAAGTTTGATCCTGGACATAACTCTCTTGCTGCTTCACAGTCTGGTGTTTCTAGGCAGCAACTTATTAACAGTCCCTGTCCAATTTGTGGGGACAAAATCTCGGGTTAGTTTTACATTCTTCTTATTCTCCTAATTGGAAATCTAGTCATTGCCTCTTTTTATCCTTTCTTCATCCTCTTCTCGCTCTTTTTCTCTAGTTATTGCCCCCTTTTCTTTTTCTTCTTTTTTAATACGCCACTTTTTCCCTTCTAATACTCAGAATGGAGGCTAGTTATTAGTCACTTCTTCTTCTTATGTGCCGTCTACTGTTCAATTTGTCTAATATCCGGGAATGAACAGTCTCTGACGAAATCTCTGGTTAGTTTACTATCCATCTCATTCTACTTGTGCATAATCTAAGCATTGCTTTTTTCTTTTCCTTCCTCTTCTTCTCCCTCTTTTTTCTCTAGTCATTACCCCTTTTTCTTCTTCTTTTTTAATACGCCACTTTTTCCCTTTTAATACGCAGAATGGAGGCTAGTTATTAGTCACTTCTTCTTCTTATGTGCCGCTTACTGTTCAATTTGTCCAATATCCGGGAATGAACAGTCTCTGACGAAATCTCTGGTTAGTTTCTTCTTTTAATATGCAGCTTTTTCCCTTCTAATACGCAGAATAGAGATTAGTTATGAGTCACTTCTTCTTCTTCTTCTGATATGCAGCTCCTTTTCGAATTTGTCCTATGTACGACAAAGAACAGTCCCTGTGACATCTTATTCTCCTTGTTCATAATCTAGTCATTGCCTCTTTCTTTTCCCTTTTCCTTCTCCTTCCTCTTTTCTTTCCTCTTAATATGCAGCTTTTCCCTGGTAATACGCAGAATAGAGATTAGTTATGAGTCATTTCTTCTTCTTCCTCTAATAAGCAGCTCCTTGTCCAATTTGTCCAATGACCAGCAATGAAGAGTCTCGGTGACAAAATATAGGGTTAGTTTATAATTATTCATATTTTCCTAATTGATAATATAATCATTGCCTCTTTTTCACTTGCTCTTTACACTTTAGAAATATAGTTAATTTTAAGGACAGAACCGGCCAATGCATAAGATATACTACAAGATTAATAAATAATAACGAAATAGGGTAATAATGTCTAAATAATGAGGGACTGATATTCTTGGTCCGTCCTCAGCGCTGAAAAATTGTAAAAAAAGTACAACAAATCAAGCTAAAAAAATAGAAAAATGAAAAAATTAATACTGGAATTCCCCCCCCCCCCCCCAGAAAAAAAGAAACTATAAGGTCGGGACTATTCACAAATAAGCCATTTTCTAAGCCTATGTGATTTTAAAGGGTAATTCAGATCTGTATAGCCTCAATTTTCCCTGTTTTTAGTCGTAATTTTTCTGTTTTCTTTCCTTTTTTTGTATCAATTTGTTTCGCCATTGTCACTTTTATCTGGCTATTCTTTTTTTTTTATAAAATTTAAATTTTCCTTTATAAGTATTTAGTACTAAATAAGGGTCGCATCTCGGATGTGGTGATGGCTCTCTGGAACATATTGTGATAGAAATTGTATGTACAGTACTACTTATGTACAGTACTTAAAAAAAAAAACAAGCTGCTGGCAATATGTTCCATTGTCAAATTAAATCAATTAATTCATATATCTGTTCTGTTTTTTTTTTCGTTTCGAGTGTCAAAATTTTTGACTAGCTCATTATCGTAAACTCATTCCCTGAAATAAGGGACATTTTTGCCCCACAAAATAACCAACACTAATGCCATTTGAGACAAAATAGGTACTTTAAGTATAATCTCGTGAGCCCCAGCGTCGGCTGACTGTCTCAAAAGTAAAGGGTCCGTTTTGCGAAATCTCCCAGGGGACTGCTTATCATTGAAGCCTATTGAGAATTAGTGACTTTATTATGAAATTTTATTGAAAAGAAATTTAATAAAAAATAAATTTAATTTATTTTTGATTAATTAAAAATAAAGAAATTTAATTGAAAAGGAATTGTGCGGCAAAGTTTTCAATCAAAGGGGGTTGTACCACAGACAATTTGAAGGACTATCAATTTGATCAAATGATATTTCTTTTGAGATGATTTCTGGCGTTTTCCTAGCAGGTATACTAAAAAGTTTTTAGGGAAAGTCCTTTCCTGAATTTTAAAAAGCAAATTCTGCTCCGTTTGATCGAAACAACAAAATTTACTAATGGTATAAGTTTCTCTAAAACTAAATTTATCTATCTTCAGCACAAAACAAGAGAAGTTACAAGGTTTTTACAAGATTTCAGGGAATGTAGATGTCGACTTTTAGTTTTCTGTCGTTTATTCGGATCGCTTATCCATGCTCTACAAGTTGTGGCAAAACCGACCAATCAATTCTAAATAGTTTGGCCACACAAACTAAAAAATTTTATACGTTACGATATAGTCTGATTATTTATTGGATCGAACCCCCTTTCCAAAGTTTAGCTTCTTGATACCCTTGTAGGTGGTTTAGAAAATCACTAAACCAACCAACAAATCACTAGAATCTAGTGATATATATTTTCCCTGGGTGGCAACCCTGGTTAAATTCAACAAATTCTTTGAATTGAGGTAAGAATACTGTATTAATTTTGCTTATAGGACATATATGAGTACTGTAAAGGCCTGGTATAGGGTAGAAACCAGACAGAAAAGTTACTAAATTTATCTATCTTCAGCACAAAACAAGAGAAGTTACAAGGTTTTTACAAGATTTCAGGGAATGTAGATGTCGACTTTTAGTTTTCTGTCGTTTATTCGGCCCACTTATCCAAGCTATACATACTATGGCAACACCGCCCAATTAATTTTAAATAGCTCGACCATACAAATTAGACAAGTTTATAATGGACGAGATAGGCTGATTCTTTATGGTATCGAATCCCCCTAAAACCACTATTCATACGGCATTGCTATCTATCGATTAAGCAAATTCTTATGTGGTAATCGAAAACGTTAGGTTGCAATTCTGCCACTGCCTCTGTATATATAAACTTTTCAAAAGATACGTGTGTTATATCAACTTTTGTCAAAAGATACGTGCGTTACACCATCCTGTATAATAAGATGTAGTTTGTGTCAGAAATTGGATTCTATTTTAGTATTAACTATTGTTGCTCACAAAAGGCACATGGATATAAAAATCCTTTTGAATAGAAGGTCGATGCATGTGTATCGTTTCAAAACTTATGACTAAATTTATTATGAATTTTTTTTTAAATAAGTTTATTTATTTATGAAAATCTATAAATAAAAATTCTTTATAAAGATGTTTTATTATTACTAAATTTATTATGACTATTTTTTTTTTACCTGCATGAAACTAAAGATCTCTAGGACAATATTCTGTCGGCAAAAGGACGTGTTTCTGGAGAATTTGTGAGATACGCCCTTTTTGGGTAGGAAAATATATACTCTACTTAACAAAAGGGATTTTGTAGTTATTTTGTTCTTCTTTCTGATAATTATTTTTATAGGCTTCCATTATGGTATATTTTCTTGTGAATCGTGCAAGGGATTTTTCAAGCGGACTGTACAGAACAAAAAGAATTATGTTTGTCTGCGAGGTGCTTCTTGTCCAGTCACTGTTGCGACTAGGAAAAAGTGTCCTGCTTGTCGATTTGAAAAATGCCTTACAACTGGAATGAAATTAGAAGGTAAGTTTTTTCTTTTCTTTTTAGCTGAATTGATCCTTGTTTTAGGGTTCTAAATTTGAACCACAGGCTTAGTAAATAATTGTCATTCCTTTGGTAGAATTTTATGCCTTTTCATAACCCCTAGAGTCGATAATAAATCGACATTGCTTAGTATCGATACTGTAATTAAAATTTTTTGCTCCAAGAAACATTAAAACTATCAAGGATAGTGGAGATGAAATACGATTGTTTTAATTGGTTAGGTGAAAAAATTGAGATTGTTTCAATTGATTAGGGGAAAATTGAAAAATTGAGATTGTTTGAATTGGTTAAGTGGTAAAATTGGTTAGGTGAAAAATTGAAAAATTTAGTTGAAAAAAAACAACTATTTTTGAAGTTATGCAATTTTTTTGAAGTAGTGGGTGCCAAATTAAAAAAAGAAAAAAGAAACCTGGGTAAAAAAATCCGCAAAAAATAACCTAAGAACAGAATTGGGTGTAGCTTTATTTTGAAGGTTTAGTTGTCTTGGGGAATCAAAAAAATGTAAATTCTTGAATTTTTATGAACGAAAACTATTGTCAAACCTAAATGAATAATTTTCCTGATTTATCTTCTCGGCTCAACATGACAATACTGACGAAAGTCTGATACTGCCTTAAAAGTTTTTGATTTATTTTGGGAATAAAACAAATGAATAATTTTAGAAATTCGTGGTCTCCAGTTATGAATAGGGGCTTGGGTAGATGGGTCTAGAAAAAAAAAAAAAAAAATTATTTGGGTTTTTCTTCGTACTTACAACTTTTCTTTTCTTCGTACTTACAACTTTTCTTTGTACTTATAACTTTTCTTTTCTTCTTACTTAGAACATTTCTTTTCTTCGTGCTTATAACTTTATGTTAATGCTTTCAACTCCCTTTGGTTTTAAAAGTTGATACTGCTTTAAATTTTGTTATGTCTTTTGTGTTTTTGTGTCTTTTTGAATATTGGAATCATTTCTATTATAATTCTATTATTATGTATTAAATGGTTTTATTATTATAATAAGTTTATATATATATATATATATATATATATAAATATTACTAAATGTCTTTTCATACTAAAATCTATTCAAAGATATTTGATTATACAATAAATCCGATTTCTTACAACGATTTCTGCTATGCTACACACTTTTGGTTTTCTATTTTAAGGCTTTTGAATTTTTGTAATCCCTTGTTAAAGCATATACAAATATTTTTGCAATTACCAGTTTTTTGTTCTTTAGGCAATTTAATGTCTTTTTATACTGAATTTATTCAAAAATATTTGATTATTACAGGGAGTCCAATTTCTAACAACGATTTCTACTAAGTTTCAGACCTTTGGGATTCTTTTTTAAGGTTTTAAAATTGTTGTAATCCCTCGTCAAAATATATAAAAATATTTTTGCAATTACCAGTTTTTGTTCTTTAGGCAATTTAATGTCTTTTCATACTGAATATATTCAAAAATATTTGATTATGACAGCGAGTCCAATTTCTTACAACGATTTCTACAAAGCTTTTGGGATTCTTTTTTAAGGTTTTAAAATTGTTGTAATCCCTTGTCAAAATATATAAAAATATTTTTGCAATTAAAAGTTTTTGTTCTTTAGGCAATTTAATGTCTTTTCACACTGAATGTATTCAAAAATATTTGATTATTACAGCGAGTCCAATTTCTAACAATGATTTCTACCAAGCTTCAGACCTTTGGGATTCTTTTTTAAGGTTTTAAAATTGCTGTAATCCCTTGTCAAAATATATGAAAATATTTTTGCAATTACCAGTTTTTTGTTCTTTAGGCAATTTAATGTCTTTTTATACTGAATTTATTCAAAAATATTTGATTATTACAGGGAGTCCAATTTCTAACAACGATTTCTACTAAGCTTCAGACCTTTGGGATTCTTTTTTAAGGTTTTAAAATTGTTGTAATCCCTCGTCAAAATATATAAAAATATTTTTGCAATTGCCAGTTTGCATGGAGAACTTGTGGTTCTCCATGCAATTACTTAGTCTAAGAAAAAGCCTTGAAAGCAAAACATGATTAAACAATACGTAATTGGCGCTTCAATAGCATGTGTCGGAATATCAATTTTGTGGGACGTCAGAAAATATAGAAATACTTCAAGAGAAGATATGAGCTCTCCTTCTAATCCTTCCAATCTGGTTAGAAGTTTTCTAATCCTTCAATCCTTCAAATCCTCAAAACTTCTAATCCTTCTAATCCGATGATGTCTGTCGATCCCATTGCTGATCTACGAGTGTCTACTGTTGTCTCTGAGACCCTTCCAGTCCCTGAAACATCTGTTGCTGCACATTAGCTTTTTTTCTCTTGGCCTTTGACAAATACACTGCAAGTCCAACTATAATAAGAATAAGAATTATTCCGAGAATAATCCCAACGATGATTCCTATATCTGAATTGGATATCATGATCATGATAAAATTCAAAACTTCTAATCCTTATAATCAGATGATGCCTGTCGATCCCATTGCTGATCTACGAGTGTCTACTGTTGTCTCTGAGACCCTTCCAGTCCCTGAAACATCTGTTGCTGCACATTAGCTTTTTTTCTCTTGGTCCTTTGACAAATACACCGCAAGTCCAACTATAATAAGAATAAGATTATTCCGAGAATAATCCCAACGATGATTCCTATATCTGAATTGGATATCATGATCATGATAAAATTCAAAACTTCTAATCCTTATAATCAGATGATGCCTGTCGATCCCATTGCTGATCTACGAGTGTCTACTGTTGTCTCTGAGACCCTTCCAGTCCCTGAAACATCTGTTACTGCACCAGAGGTATCATTTCTACAGGATAAAGCTGCAAATCCTCTTTCAAAACAGCCGGCTGTTAACCCTGACTCATTAATAGGGTGGGAGCACTACAAAAGGAAGTGCAAGCTTGTTTTTCCTTGCTGTGACAAAATCTTTAGCTGCCGGTTTTGTCACGATGCCACTGAGTCATTTATTGACAAGAAATAGTGTGACCAAAGTTCAGTGTTCAAATTGTCTGGAAATTCAGCCTGTGCAAAAAGAGTGTTCTAATTGCAAAATCCTTTTTGGCAAGTATTTCTGCGCAGATTGTTGGTTTTTCGATGACAACGAAGAAGATAAGAAACCGTACCACTGCCCAGGGTGTGGCATTTGTAGGATTGGTGGCCAGGAAAGATTCTTTCATTGTTCGAAATGTGACATGTGCCTACCAAAGGAAATTGAAACAAGCACAAATACATTGAGCAAAATTCCCGAGGAAATTGCCCAATCTGTATCAAAGATATACATTCGTCTACTATCCTTACGCATGTACCCTCTTGTGGCCATCTTATTCACGTGACTTGTTTCGATGCTCTAGTCAAAGGTGGCCACTTTGCTTGCCCTGTTTGCCGAAAATCCATGCTGAATATGGATGCCGTTTGGAGAAGTAGGGATGAAGAGATTGCATCAACCCCAATGCCCCCTGAATATGACAATTATTTTATTGGGATTCTTTGCAGGGATTGCCATCAAGAATCTTCTGTTCGTTACCATCCAGTTGGAGCCAAGTATTACTCTTGCGGGAGCTACAATACATGTAGCTCCTCTAATCCTCTACTTTATACAGAGCCTCCAGAAGTAACCACTCAACGAAGGAGAGCCAATCAGTAAAGCCACTCAACGAAGGAGAGCCAATCAGTAGTGAAATACCTGTTGCTGCTCATGTGTATCAATTCCAACATCGCAAAGTGCTAAAGTTGAATCAGATATACGAGAAGAGAATAAACCAAATTTCCGTGCCTGAATCTCCACTCCCTGACATTCAACAGGAGGAAAAGTCATCTGTAAAGTTAATGTATTTCTATAAAGAAGTATGTTTGTATGTTTACTTTGTTTTTTGTATGTTTGCTGGGTCACCAATAAAATTTTGTTACCTGGAATTTTAAAGTTTTTCTTTAACCATATTCTACGTTAACCAAAAAAGCCTTTGGCAGATCAACCGGAAAGTTATTTTTGAGATTCACTTGAGAACCTTCTTGTACAATGTTGATTAAGGAAGATGTTTCTCTTTTATTCTCTCCCTTTCTATATCCGCCCTCTGCTTCCCTTTGTTCTCCCTCCTCTATCTCTTTATTTTCTCTGTCTCTCTTATCCAATTCTTTTTCTTATTTAGCTAACTCTTTTTGGGTATATTCTGCTTATTTTTCTACCACGGTATCTCCTAGCCGCCATGCCCGGAACCGTGGTTAGGTTTACCAAAGTTGAAAAGAATAATAAAATAAATGACATACTAATGTCATTAATGTCACGCCCAAATACTGTCTCTCGCTTTTTACACTTCTATGCTAATTGCCAAAAGAAGTTTCTTAGCAGAGGGAAGGAGGAGTTTTCTCAGAGGGAGGGTCAGCAGGGCAATATATGCTCCTTCACAGTTAGATATTCTTAATCAAAATTACTCAACTGAATCTTCCTTTTAAAACAACTTAGCAAATAGCTTTCTGTGATTATCCCAGAATTGGGTACATATGAGGTACATCATTTACGACAACTTTTCTTTTTACGACAACCCTGTTCTGTTTCAGCCATTCGGGAAGATAGAACACGAGGTGGCCGAAGCACATATCAGTGTCATTATAACGTAACTCCTAGCGTACAATCTGTGTCCGGATCTAGTGTTCAGTGGACAGACTCACTTCAGACTATGGGCTACTTGTCTGGTTTATTGCCAGAAGATCCTGCCTGGAAGCAAACGGAAATTAAAGCGACAATTCCACCATTATTGCTGGTATCTTTTTTTCTTTTTTCTGAATGTAAAGCAAGCATAGGTAAACATTTTTTATTTCGACGGAACGACAAAATTACCGGTCAAAAAACCGTTAAAGTTCCAAAATTTAGGGAGAGGGGGCAATTTGATTTTTTAACGATTTTTTTCAGTTGATTTTCAGTGAAAATACCAAAAAAATGTGTTTTTAAAAATTGACGTGCCTGCCCTACTCTGAATAGAAAAAAACATCAGTTTTACACTAAAAAGAGCTCAAGCTGGCAGCTAGCATGAGTCAATTTCAAATTGAAGTTAGACTAAAAGCTAAAAATACTTAATTTTTGTGATGGTTCGTGAGCCCCATCGCTAAATTATTTTCTGTGAATAATAAATAGCAAAAGTAATAGATGCAAAAAATGAGCGTTTTCTCATGGGTCTGGAAGTGCTACCATCTACTTTTACAAGCCGCTTATCAGTTTTTACAAAGTCCCTGCAAAACCATTAAAGGCTCAATCACAATGAGGTTTTACTAATACCGGTATTAAGCTATCGCTAATTTTTAGCCAATCAGATTTTTCAAAGAGTTTTTTAGCAAATGAGAAAATTCTATGAAAAATCTAATTGGCTAAAAATTAGCGCTAGCTAAATGTTGATCTTGTTAAAATATCATTGTGAATAGGCTCAAATGAAGCCTAATAACATATACGTATTCAGTATGTTGATATACTTATAGATAATTTTGCACCCACATGGGTGCAAAATTGCACCCAGTATAAAAGGTTAATGCAAAATTGCTTTCTTTTAATACATACGCTTTGAAAGTTCTCCCAGTTAAAGCTTGATTGCCTGAATTTGATTTGTAACTAAACTAAATCTGCTACACTTGAAGATCATACCTGGAAAAATGTAAAAAGTAAAGTCAATAAAAAACTATTATTTTTAAATATTTTTCTAAACTATTATTTTAATTTTATTTACGTAAATACTTTTCCTTCGTACAAAACGAAGCACTAAACCACTTGAGGCCAACAAAGCTCTGCCATCTCTTTCACCCGAATCTATTCAAAGCTTCACCTTTTATCCCCCTCCCACGGAGTTTCTATTTCCTTTTATACTTTCTTTTAACTTCTCCTTCCTCCCCCTTTCAGGGACTACCTATCTTTCGTTTTGTGCTGATGGGTCGCCAGAAAGTACGATATTTGGTAATGTGTTTTCTTCAGGCCTAGCCATCTTTATAATGAACAAATTTATGGAACAGAATATATGGCCAGGCCTAGCCATCTTAATGTCTCTTCCACTGTAGTCCTAGTAATTAAAATCAAACCAATTTTTTCGCGCACCTTATTTTTGATATACAGTCAGTCAAATCAGTACCTGAAACTTTGACAATTTCTCTGGAAAGCTTATAACAAATTATTCCTCAGCCTTTCAAAGTACCCATCTTTCAAAGTCATTTTTAGCCACTATGCTGATGTGCTGATGGGTCGCCAGAAAGTACGATATTTGATAATATGTTTTCTTCAGGCCTAGCCATCTTTATAATGAACAAATTTATGGAACAGAATAGATGGCCAGGCCTAGCCATCTTAATGTCTCTTCCACTGTAGTCCTAGAAAGTAAAATCAAACCAATTTTTTCGCGCACCTTATTGCTTGATATACAGTCAGTCAAATCAGTACCTGAAACTTTGACAATTTCTCTGGAAAGCTTATAACAAATTATTCCTCAGCCTTTCAAAGTACCCATCTTTCAAAGTCATTTTTAGCCACTATGCTGATGTGCTGATGGGTCGCCAGAAAGTACGATATTTGATAATGTGTTTTCTTCAGGCCTAGCCATCTTTATAATGAACAAATTTATGGAACAAAATTGATGGCCAGGCCTAGCCATCTTAATGTCTCTTCCACTGTAGTCCTAGAAAGTAAAATCAAACCAATTTTTTCGCGCACCTTATTGTTTGATATACAGTCAGTCAAATGAGTACCTGAAACTTTGACAATTTCTCTGGAAAACGTATAACAAATTATTCCTCAGCCTTTCAATGTACCCATCTTTCAAAGTCATTTTTAGCCACTATGCTGATGTGCCTATGGGTCGCCAGAAAGTACGATATTTGGTAATGTGTTTTCTTCAGGCCTAACCATCTTTATAATGAACAAATTTATGGAACAGAATAGATGGCCAGGCCTAGCCATCTTAATGTCTCTTCCACTGTAGTCCTAGAAAGTAAAATCAAACCAATTTTTTCGCGCACCTTATTGTTTGATATACAGTCAGTCAAATGAGTACCTGAAACTTTGACAATTTCTCTGGAAAACGTATAACAAATTATTCCTCAGCCTTTCCAAGTACCCATCTTTCAAAGTCATTTTTAGCCACTATGCTGATGTGCTGATGGGTCGCCAGAAAGTACGATATTTGGTAATGTGTTTTCTTCAGGCCTAGCCATCTTTATAATGAACAAATTTATGGAACAAAATTGATGGCCAGGCCTAGCCATCTTAATGTCTCTTCCACTGTAGTCCTAGAAAGTAAAATCAAACCAATTTTTTCGCGCACCTTATTGTTTGATATACAGTCAGTCAAATCAGTACCTGAAACTTTGACAATTTCTCTGGAAAACGTATAAAAAATTATTCCTCAGCCTTTCAAAGTACCCATCTTTCAAAGTCATTTTTAGCCACTATGCTGATATGCTGATGGGTCGCCAGAAAGTACGATATTTGGTAATGTGTCTTCTTCAGGCCTAGCCATCTTTATAATGAACAAATTTATGGAACAAAATTGATGGCCAGGCCTAGCCATCTTAATGTCTCTTCCACTGTAGTCCTAGAAAGTAAAATCAAACCAATTTTTTCGCGCACCTTATTGTTTGATATACAGTCAGTCAAATCAGTACCTGAAACTTTGACAATTTCTCTGGAAAACGTATAACAAATTTTTCCTCAGCCTTTCAATGTACCCATCTGTCAAAGTCATTTTTAGCCACTATGCTGATGTGCTGATGGGTCGCCAGAAAGTACGATATTTGGTAATGTGTTTTCTTCAGGCCTAGCCATCTTTATAATGAACAAATTTATGGAACAAAATTGATGGCCAGGCCTAGCCATCTTAATGTCTCTTCCACTGTAGTCCTAGAAAGTAAAATCAAACCAATTTTTTCGCGCACCTTATTGTTTGATATACAGTCAGTCAAATGAGTACCTGAAACTTTGACAATTTCTCTGGAAAACGTATAACAAATTATTCCTCAGCCTTTCAAAGTACCCATCTTTCAAAGTCATTTTTAGCCACTATGCTGATGTGCCTATGGGTCGCCAGAAAGTACGATATTTGGTAATGTGTTTTCTTCAGGCCTATCCATCTTTATAATGAACAAATTTATGGAACAGAATAGATGGCCAGGCCTAGCCATCTTAATGTCTCTTCCACTGTAGTCCTAGAAAGTAAAATCAAACCAATTTTTTCGCGCACCTTATTGTTTGATATACAGTCAGTCAAATGAGTACCTGAAACTTTGACAATTTCTCTGGAAAACGTATAACAAATTATTCCTCAGCCTTTCCAAGTACCCATCTTTCAAAGTCATTTTTAGCCACTATGCTGATGTGCCTATGGGTCGCCAGAAAGTACGATATTTGGTAATGTGTTTGCTTCAGGCCTAGCCATCTTTATAATGAACAAATTTATGGAACAGAATAGATGGCCAGGCCTAGCCATCTTAATGTCTCTTCCACTGTAGTCCTAGAAAGTAAAATCAAACCAATTTTTTCGCGCACCTTATTGTTTGATATACAGTCAGTCAAATGAGTACCTGAAACTTTGACAATTTCTCTGGAAAACGTATAACAAATTATTCCTCAGCCTTTCAAAGTACCCATCTTTCAAAGTCATTTTTACCCACTATGCTGATGTGCTGATGGGTCGCCAGAAAGTACGATATTTGGTAATGTGTTTTCTTCAGGCCTAGCCATCTTTATAATGAACAAATTTATGGAACAGAATAGATGGCCAGGCCTAGCCATCTTAATGTCTCTTCCACTGTAGTCCTAGAAAGTAAAATCACACCAATTTTTTCGCGCACCTTATTGTTTGATATACAGTCAGTCAAATCAGTACCTGAAACTTTGACAATTTCTCTGGAAAACGTATAACAAATTATTCCTCAGCTTTTCAAAGTACCCATCTTTCAAAGTCATTTTTAGCCACTATGCTGATGTGCTGATGAGTCGCCAGAAAGTACGATATTTGGTAATGTGTCTTCTTCAGGCCTTGCCATCTTTATAATGAACAAATTTATGGAACAGAATAGATGGCCAGGCTTAGCCATCTTAACGTCTCTTCCACTGTAGTCCTAGAAAGTAAAATCAAACCAATTTTTTCGCCCACCTTATTGTTTGATATACAGTCAGTCAAATCAGTACCTGAAACTTTGACAATTTCTCTGGAAAGCGTATAACAAATTATTCTTCAGCCTTTCAAAGTACCCATCTTTCTGTCATTTTTTACCACTATCATTTTTATGGCTTCCAGTATTTGAATTTTAATTGGTGGACTTATCTTAATGTTCGTTTTTTTTTTCAATTGCGAAAAATAAATTCAATTGCGAAAAATAAAAATAAGTCTTATTGGCCTTTACTATTCTACTTTTCTCTGTGTCTTCTCTGCTTCTCTGATCTAGGTAAGATTGAAACTTGCCTGAATGTAGGTAAATTTTCCCAGTTTCACATATTTTTCTAGCCTTCGCAATATTTTTTTTAGCCTAATCCTATTTCAAAGTCATCTTTGACACTGTCATCACTATGACCTGTCATCAATATCCCGTATTTTTCTAGCCTTCTCAATATTTTTTTAGCCTACCCATGTTTCAAATTCATCTTTGACACTGTCATCACTATGACCTGTCATCACTATCACATATTTTTCTAGCCTTCTCAATATTTTTTTAGCCTACCCATGTTTCAAAGTCATCTTTGACACTGTCATCACTATGACCTGTCATCACCATCACATATTTTTCTAGACTTCTCAATATTTTTTTTAGCCTACCCATGTTTCAAAGTCATCTTTGACACTGTCATCACTATGACCTGTCATCACTATCACATATTTTTCTAGCCTTCTCAATATTTTTTTATCCTACCCATGTTTCAAAGTCATCTTTGACACTGTCATCACTATGACTTGTCATCACCATCACATATTTTTCAAGTATTCTCAATATTTTTTTTTGCCTACCCATTTTTCAAAGTAATATTTGACACTGTCATCACTATGACCTGTCATCACTATCACATATTTTTCTAGACTTCTCAATTTTTTTTTATCCTACCCATGTTTCAAAGTCATCTTTGACACTGTCATCACTATGAATTGTCATAACCATCACATATTTTTCTAGCCTTCTCAATATTTTTTTAGCTTACCCATGTTTCAAAGTCATCTTGACACTGTCATCACTATGACCTGTCATCACTATCACATATTTTTCTAGCCTTCTCAATATTTTATTTAGCCTACCCATGTTTCAAAGTCATCTTTGACACGGTCATCACTGTTACTTGTAGTATTCCAATCGTAATTGGTGGAGTTTTCTTAATGTTCGTTCAATTTTTTTTTCAATTCCCCCCCCCCCCCAAAAAAAAATACTCCCTGCCCCTTTACTATTCTACTTTTTACATCTCCTTTGTGTCTTCTCTACATTTACTGCAAATACGTCCCGGGTATGATCTAAACTTGGCTAGAAAAAGGAAATGTTTTCCCAATTTTGCATGTTTTTCTATAATTTTTCATTTGAGGAAAAAGAAAAAGCAAATTCCCCAAATATAGTTTAATTTATTATAATTTATGTATAATTTAACTTATATTATTTATATATATGATATATTTATTATAATTATTAATATATATTAATTTGATATAATTTAATCAAATATAATTTCCCAAGTATATTTCGGGGATGAATAAATCTGAATCTCAGCTAACAAATACGAAGTGAATGAGGCAAGAAATAAAATCAAAATTCACATTCTGTATTCTTCCTTTTTCTACATACTCTTCTCGACATTTCATATTCTTCTTAATTACTCTTTTGGGGGAGCCGGTGTTTCGTGATTACTGCTTGTTTGTTTTTCTTCCTTTCTTATGTGTTTTAAAGTGCTTTCGTTTTGTTTCTGTCAGAGGTTGTGTGCCAATAAACTTCGGCTACACGTCGTCTATGGTGTTGCGTTGCGTAACATAAATTAAACAGCAAAGTGAAAAAGCTAGCAAATAAATTTCAGTTTTTGAAATTTATTGGTAATGTGTTTTCTTCATTTATTGGTAATGGTAATGTGTTTTTTTCAGGCCTAGCCATCTTTATAATGAACAAATTTATGGAACAGAATAGATGGCCAGGCATAGCCATCTTAATGTCTCTTCCACTGTAGTCCTAGAAAGTAAAATCAAACCAATTTTTTCGCGCACCTTATTGTTTGATATACAATCAGTCAAATCAGTACCTGAAACTTTGACAATTTCTCTGGAAAACGTATAACAAATTATTCCTCAGCCTTTCAAAGTACCCATCTTTCAAAGTCATTTTTAGCCACTATGCTGATGTGCTGATGGGTCGCCAGAAAGTGCGATATTTGGTAATGTGTTTTCTTCAGGCCTAGCCATCTTTATAATGTCAAATTTATGGAACAGAATAGATGGCCAGGCCTAGCCATCTTAATGTCTCTTCCACTGTAGTCCTAGAAAGTAAAATCAAACCAATTTTTTCGCGCACCTTATTGTTTGATATACAATCAGTCAAATCAGTACCTGAAACTTTGACAATTTCTCTGGAAAACGTATAACAAATTATTCCTCAGCCTTTCCAAGTACCCATCTTTCAAAGTCATTTTTACCCACTATGCTGATGTGCTGATGGGTCGCCAGAAAGTATGATATTTGGTAATGTGTCTTCTTCAGGCCTAGCCATCTTTATAATGTCAAATTTATGGAACAGAATAGATGGCCAGGCCTAGCCATCTTAATGTCTCTTCCACTGTAGTCCTAGAAAGTAAAATGAAACCAATTTTTTCGCGCACCTTATTGTTTGATATATAGTCAGTCAAATGAGTACCTGAAACTTTGACAATTTCTCTGGAAAACGTATAACTATTTATTCCTCAGCCTTTCAAAGTACCCATCTTTCAAAGTCATTTTTAGCCACTATGCTGATGCGCTGATGGGTCGCCAGAAAGTACGATATTTGGTAATGTGTCTTCTTCAGGCCTTGCCATCTTTATAATGAACAAATTTATGGAACAGAATAGATGGCCAGGCCTAGCCATCTTAACGTCTCTTCCACTATAGTCCTAGAAAGTAAAATCAAACCAATATTTTCGCGCACCTTATTGTTTGATATACAGTCAGTCAAATCAGTACCTGAAACTTTGACAATTTCTCTGGAAAACGTATAAAAAATTATTCCTCAGCCTTTCAAAGTACCCATCTTTCAAAGTCATTTTTAGCCACTATGCTGATATGCTGATGGGTCGCCAGAAAGTACGATATTTGGTAATGTGTCTTCTTCAGGCCTAGCCATCTTTATAGTGTACAAATTTATGGACCAGAATAGATGGCCAGGCCTAGCCATCTTAACGTCTTTTGCGCTGTAGTCCTAGAAAGTAAAATCAAACCAATTTTTTCGCGCACCTTATTGTTTGATATACAGTCAGTCAAATCAGTACCTAAAACTTTGACAATTTCTCTGGAAAACGTATAACAAATTATTCCTCAGCTTTTCAAAATACCCATCTTTCAAAGTCATTTTTAGCCACTATGCTGATATGCTGATGGGTCGCCAGAAAGTACGATATTGGGTAATGTGTTTTCTTCAGGCCTAGCGATCTTTATAATGAACAAATTTATGGAACAGAATAGATGGCCAGGCCTAGCCATCTTAACGTCTCTTCCGCTGTAGTCCTAGAAAGTAAAATCAAACCAATTTTTTCGCGCACCTTATTGTTTGATATACAGTCAGTCAAATGAGTACCTGAAACTTTGACAATTTCTGTGGAAAACATATAACAAATTATTCCTCAGCCTTTCAAAGTACCCATTTTTCAGATTAATTTTTAGCCACTATGCTGATGTGCTGATGGGTCGCCAGAAAGTACGATATTTGGTAATGTGTTTTCTTCAGGCCTAGCTATCTTTATAATGAACAAATTTATGGAACAGAATAGATGGCCAGGCCTAGCCATCTTAATGTCTCTTCCACTGTAGTACTAGAAAGTAAAATCAAACCAATTTTTTCGCGCACCTTATTGTTTGATATACAGTCAGTCAAATGAGTACCTGAAACTTTGACAATTTCTCTGGACAACGTATAACAAATTATTCCTCAGCCTTTCAAAGTACCCATCTTTCAAAGTCATTTTTAGCCACTATGCTGATGTGCTGATGGGTCGCCAGAAAGTACGATATTTGGTAATGTGTTTTCTTCAGGCCTAGCCATCTTTATAATGAACAAATTTATGGAACAAAATTGATGGCCAGGCCTAGCCATCTTAATGTCTCTTCCACTGTAGTCCTAGAAAGTAAAATCAAACCAATTTTTTCGCGCACCATATTGTTTGATATACAGTCAGTCAAATCAGTACCTGAAACTTTGACAATTTCTCTGGAAAACGTATAACAAATTATTCCTCAGCCTTTCAAAGTACCCATCTTTCAAAGTCATTTTTAGCCACTATGCTGATGTGCCTATGGGTCGCCAGAAAGTACGATATTTGGTAATGTGTTTTCTTCAGGCCTAACCATCTTTATAATGAACAAATTTATGGAACAGAATAGATGGCCAGGCCTAGCCATCTTAATGTCTCTTCCACTGTAGTCCTAGAAAGTAAAATCAAACCAATTTTTTCGCGCACCTTATTGTTTGATATACAGTCAGTCAAATGAGTACCTGAAACTTTGACAATTTCTCTGGAAAACGTATAACAAATTATTCCTCAGCCTTTCCAAGTACCCATCTTTCAAAGTCATTTTTAGCCACTATGCTGATGTGCTGATGGGTCGCCAGAAAGTACGATATTTGTTAATGTGTTTTCTTCAGGCCTAGCCATCTTTATAATGAACAAATTTATGGAACAGAATAGATGGCCAGGCCTAGCCATCTTAATGTCTCTTCCACTGTAGTCCTAGAAAGTAAAATCAAACCAATTTTTTCGCGCACCTTATTGTTTGATATACAGTCAGTCAAATGAGTACCTGAAACTTTGACAATTTCTCCGGAAAACATATAACAAATTATTCCTCAGCCTTTCAAAGTACCCATCTTTCAAAGTCATTTTTACCCACTATGCTGATGTGCTGATGGGTCGCCAGAAAGTACGATATTTGGTAATGTGTTTGCTTCAGGCCTAGCCATCTTTATAATGAACAAATTTATGGAACAGAATAGATGGCCAGGCCTAGCCATCTTAATGTCTCTTCCACTGTAGTCCTAGAAAGTAAAATCAAACCAATTTTTTCGCGCACCTTATTGTTTGATATACAGTCAGTCAAATCAGTACCTGAAACTTTGACAATATCTCTGGAAAACGTATAACAAATTATTCCTCAGCTTTTCAAAGTACCCATCTTTCAAAGTCATTTTTAGCCACTATGCTGATGTGCTGATGAGTCGCCAGAAAGTACGATATTTGGTAATGTGTCTTCTTCAGGCCTTGCCATCTTTATAATGAACAAATTTATGGAACAGAATAGATGGCCAGGCTTAGCCATCTTAACGTCTCTTCCACTGTAGTCCTAGAAAGTAAAATCAAACCAATTTTTTCGCCCACCTTATTGTTTGATATACAGTCAGTCAAATCAGTACCTGAAACTTTGACAATTTCTCTGGAAAGCGTATAACAAATTATTCTTCAGCCTTTCAAAGTACCCATCTTTCTGTCATTTTTTACCACTATCATTTTTATGGCTTCCAGTATTTGAATTTTAATTGGTGGACTTATCTTAATGTTCGTTTTTTTTTTCAATTGCAAAAAATAAATTCAATTGCGAAAAATAAAAATAAGTCTTATTGGCCTTTACTATTCTACTTTTCTCTGTGTCTTCTCTGCTTCTCTGATCTAGGTAAGATTGAAACTTGCCTGAATGTAGGTAAATTTTCCCAGTTTCACATATTTTTCTAGCCTTCGCAATATTTTTTTTAGCCTAATCCTATTTCAAAGTCATCTTTGACACTGTCATCACTATGACCTGTCATCAATATCCCGTATTTTTCTAGCCTTCTCAATATTTTTTTAGCCTACCCATGTTTCAAATTCATCTTTGACACTGTCATCACTATGACCTGTCATCACTATCACATATTTTTCTAGCCTTCTCAATATTTTTTTAGCCTACCCATGTTTCAAAGTCATCTTTGACACTGTCATCACTATGACCTGTCATCACCATCACATATTTTTCTAGCCTTCTCAATATTTTCTTTAGCCTACCCACGTTTCAAAGTCATCTTTGACACTGTCATCACTATGACCTGTCATCACTATCACATATTTTTCTAGCCTTCTCAATATTTTTTTAGCCTACCCATGTTTCAAAGTCATCTTTGACACTGTCATCACTATGACTTGTCATCACCATCACATATTTTTCAAGTAGTCTCAATATTTTTTTTAGCCTACCCATGTTTCAAAGTCATCTTTGACACTGTCATCACTATGACCTGTCATCACTATCACATATTTTTCTAGCCTTCTCAATTTTTTTTTAGCCTACCCATGTTTCAAAGTCATCTTTGACACTGTCATCACTATGACTTGTCATCACCATCACATATTTTTCTAGCCTTCTCAATATTTTTTTAGCCTACCCATGTTTCAAAGTCATCTTGACACTGTCATCACTATGACCTGTCATCACTATCACATATTTTTCTAGCCTTCTCAATATTTTTTTTAGCCTACCCATGTTTCAAAGTCATCTTTGACACGGTCATCACTGTTACTTGTAGTATTCCAATCGTAATTGGTGGAGTTTTCTTAATGTTCGTTCAATTTTTTTTTCAATTCCCCCCCCCCCCCCCAAAAAAAATACTCCCTGCCCCTTTACTATTCTACTTTTTACATCTCCTTTGTGTCTTCTCTACATTTACTGCAAATACGTCCCGGGTATGATCTAAACTTGGCTAGAAAAAGGAAATGTTTTCCCAATTTTGCATGTTTTTCTATAATTTTTCATTTGAGGAAAAAGAAAAAGCAAATTCCCCAAATATAGTTTAATTTATTATAATTTATGTATAATTTAACTTATATTATTTATATATATGATATATTTATTATAATTATTAATATATATTAATTTGATATAATTTAATCAAATATAATTTCCCAAGTATATTTCGGGGATGAATAAATCTGAATCTCAGCTAACAAATACGAAGTGAATGAGGCAAGAAATAAAATCAAAATTCACATTCTGTATTCTTCCTTTTTCTACATACTCTTCTCGACATTTCATATTCTTCTTAATTACTCTTTTGGGGGAGCCGGTGTTTCGTGATTACTGCTTGTTTGTTTTTCTTCCTTTCTTATGTGTTTTAAAGTGCTTTCGTTTTGTTTCTGTCAGAGGTTGTGTGCCAATAAACTTCGGCTACACGTCGTCTATGGTGTTGCGTTGCGTAACATAAATTAAACAGCAAAGTGAAAAAGCTAGCAAATAAATTTCAGTTTTTGAAATTTATTGGTAATGTGTTTTCTTCATTTATTGGTAATGGTAATGTGTTTTTTTCAGGCCTAGCCATCTTTATAATGAACAAATTTATGGAACAGAATAGATGGCCAGGCCTAGCCATCTTAATGTCTCTTCCACTGTAGTCCTAGAAAGTAAAATCAAACCAATTTTTTCGCGCACCTTATTGTTTGATATACAATCAGTCAAATCAGTACCTGAAACTTTGACAATTTCTCTGGAAAACGTATAACAAATTATTCCTCAGCCTTTCAAAGTACCCATCTTTCAAAGTCATTTTTAGCCACTATGCTGATGTGCTGATGGGTCGCCAGAAAGTGCGATATTTGGTAATGTGTTTTCTTCAGGCCTAGCCATCTTTATAATGTCAAATTTATGGAACAGAATAGATGGCCAGGCCTAGCCATCTTAATGTCTCTTCCACTGTAGTCCTAGAAAGTAAAATCAAACCAATTTTTTCGCGCACCTTATTGTTTGATATACAATCAGTCAAATCAGTACCTGAAACTTTGACAATTTCTCTGGAAAACGTATAACAAATTATTCCTCAGCCTTTCAAAGTACCCATCTTTCAAAGTCATTTTTAGCCACTATGCTGATGTGCTGATGGGTCGCCAGAAAGTATGATATTTGGTAATGTGTTTTCTTCAGGCCTAGCCATCTTTATAATGTCAAATTTATGGAACAGAATAGATGGCCAGGCCTAGCCATCTTAATGTCTCTTCCACTTTAGTCCTAGAAAGTAAAATGAAACCAATTTTTTCGCGCACCTTATTGTTTGATATATAGTCAGTCAAATGAGTACCTGAAACTTTGACAATTTCTCTGGAAAACGTATAACTATTTATTCCTCAGCCTTTCAAAGTACCCATCTTTCAAAGTCATTTTTAGCCACTATGCTGATGCGCTGATGGGTCGCCAGAAAGTACGATATTTGGTAATGTGTCTTCTTCAGGCCTTGCCATCTTTATAATGAACAAATTTATGGAACAGAATAGATGGCCAGGCCTAGCCATCTTAACGTCTCTTCCACTATAGTCCTAGAAAGTAAAATCAAACCAATTTTTTCGCGCACCTTATTGTTTGATATACAGTCAGTCAAATCAGTACCTGAAACTTTGACAATTTCTCTGGAAAACGTATAAAAAATTATTCCTCAGCCTTTCAAAGTACCCATCTTTCAAAGTCATTTTTAGCCACTATGCTGATATGCTGATGGGTCGCCAGAAAGTACGATATTTGGTAATGTGTCTTCTTCAGGCCTAGCCATCTTTATAGTGTACAAATTTATGGAACAGAATAGATGGCCAGGCCTAGCCATCTTAACGTCTTTTGCGCTGTAGTCCTAGAAAGTAAAATCAAACCAATTTTTTCGCGCACCTTATTGTTTGATATACAGTCAGTCAAATCAGTACCTAAAACTTTGACAATTTCTCTGGAAAACGTATAACAAATTATTCCTCAGCTTTTCAAAGTACCCATCTTTCAAAGTCATTTTTAGCCACTATGCTGATATGCTGATGGGTCGCCAGAAAGTACGATATTGGGTAATGTGTTTTCTTCAGGCCTAGCCATCTTTATAATGAACAAATTTCTGGAACAGAATAGATGGCCAGGCCTAGCCATCTTAACGTCTCTTCCGCTGTAGTCCTAGAAAGTAAAATCAAACCAATTTTTTCGCGCACCTTATTGTTTGATATACAGTCAGTCAAATCAGTACCTAAAACTTTGACAATTTCTCTGGAAAACGTATAACAAATTATTCCTCAGCTTTTCAAAGTACCCATCTTTCAAAGTAATTTTTAGCCACTATGCTGATGTGCTGATGGGTCGCCAGAAAGTACGATATTTGGTAATGTGTTTTCTTCAGGCCTAGCTATCTTTATAATGAACAAATTTATGGAACAGAATAGATGGCCAGGCCTAGCCATCTTAATGTCTCTTCCAATGTAGTCCTATAAAGTAAAATCAAACCAATTTTTTCGCGCACCTTATTGTTTGATATACAGTCAGTCAAATGAGTACCTGAAACTTTGACAATTTCTCTGGAAAGCGTATAACAAATTGTTCCTCAGCCTTTCCAAGTACCCATCTTTCAAAGTCATTTTTACCCACTATGCTGATGTGCTGATGTGTCGCCAGAAAGTACGATATTTGGTAATGTGTTTTCTTCAGGCCTATCCATCTTTATAATGAACAAATTTATGGACCAGAATAGATGGCCAGGCCTAGCCATCTTAATGTCTCTTCCACTGTAGTCCTAGAAAGTAAAATCAAACCAATTTTTTCGCGCACCTTATTGCTTGATATACAGTCAGTCAAATGAGTACCTGAAACTTTGACAATTTCTCTGGAAAACATATAACAAATTATTCCTCAGCCTTTCAATGTACCCATCTTTCAAAGTCATTTTTACCCACTATGCTGATGTGCTGATGGGTCGCCAGAAAGTACGATATTTGGTAATGTGTTTTCTTCAGGCCTAGCCATCTTTATAATGAACAAATTTATGGAACAAAATTGATGGCCAGGCCTAGCCATCTTAATGTCTCTTCCACTGTAGTCCTAGAAAGTAAAATCAAACCAATTTTTTCGCGCACCTTATTGTTTGATATACAGTCAGTCAAATGAGTACCTGAAACTTTGACAATTTCTGTGGAAAACATATAACAAATTATTCCTCAGCATTTCAAAGTACCCATTTTTCAAAGTCATTTTTACCCACTATGCTGATGTGCTGATGGGTCGCCAGAAAGTACGATATTTGGTAATGTGTTTGCTTCAGGCCTAGCCATCTTTATAATGAACAAATTTATGGAACAAAATTGATGGCCAGGCCTAGCCATCTTAATGTCTCTTCCACTGTAGTCCTAGAAAGTAAAATCAAACCAATTTTTTCGCGCACCTTATTGTTTGATATACAGTCAGTCAAATCAGTACCTGAAACTTTGACAATTTCTCCGGAAAACGTATAACAAATTATTCCTCAGCTTTTCAAAGTACCCATCTTTCAAAGTCATTTTTAGCCACTATGCTGATGTGCTGATGGGTCGCCAGAAAGTACGATATTTGGTAATGTGTCTTCTTCAGGCCTAGCCATCTTTATAATGAACAAATTTATGGAACAGAATAGATGGCCAGGCTTAGCCATCTTAACGTCTCTTCCACTGTAGTCCTAGAAAGTAAAATCAAACCAATTTTTTCGCCCACCTTATTGTTTGATATACAGTCAGTCAAATCAGTACCTGAAACTTTGACAATTTCTCTGGAAAGCGTATAACAAATTATTCTTCAGCCTTTCAAAGTACCCATCTTTCTGTCATTTTTTACCACTATCATTTTTATGGCTTCCAGTATTTGAATTTTAATTGGTGGACTTATCTTAATGTTCGTTTTTTTTTTTCAATTGCGAAAAATAAATTCAATTGCGAAAAATAAAAATAAGTCTTATTGGCCTTTACTATTCTACTTTTCTCTGTGTCTTCTCTGCTTCTCTGATCTAGGTAAGATTGAAACTTGCCTGAATGTAGGTAAATTTTCCCAGTTTCACATATTTTTCTAGCCTTCGCAATATTTTTGTTTAGCCTAATCCTATTTCAAAGTCATCTTTGACACTGTCATCACTATGACCTGTCATCACTATCGCGTATTTTTCTAGCCTTCTCAATATTTTTTTAGCCTACCCATGTTTCAAATTCATCTTTGACACTGTCATCACTATGACCTGTCATCACTATCACATATTTTTCTAGCCTTCTCAATATTTTTTTAGCCTACCCATTTTTCAAAGTCATCTTTGACACTGTCATCACTATGACTTGTCATCACCATCACATATTTTTCTAGCCTTCTCAATATTTTTTTTAGCCTACCCATGTTTCAAAGTCATCTTTGACACTGTCATCACTATGACCTGTCATCACCATCACATATTTTTCTAGCCTTCTCAATATTTTTTTAGCCTACCCATGTTTCAAAGTCATCTTGACACTGTCATCACTATGACCTGTCATCACTATCACATATTTTTCTAGCCTTCTCAATATTTTATTTAGCCTACCCATGTTTCAAAGTCATCTTTGACACGGTCATCACTGTTACTTGTAGTATTCCAATCGTAATTGGTGGAGTTTTCTTAATGTTTTCTTGCAACGAGTTACGACCGATATCAATCACATCTACCTTTGCAAAAGTCACCGAGTCATTCATCCTGCGTGAATTGCTCAAGCAAACGCGGGAAAACATAGACCGTTACCAGTATGGCGGCCTCAGAGGTTGCAATACCTCGATATACCTCGTGCGCCTAGTTGACATTATCTTTAAGTGGCTTGACAAGGGCAGTACCTTCATCGACCTAGCTCTCGCCGATTTCAGGAAGGCATTTGACCTGATTTGTCATCTTACGGCAGCAAAAAATATGCGAGCAATGGGCGCACAGAAGCGGTCTCTTGCATTAGTGATGAGCTTCCTTCAGGACAGAACGCAGTGTGTATTTCCATTGTTTGAAGGTGACTTGATCTCATACTGGTCTAAACTTACCTGTGGAGCCCCTCAGGGTACAAGACTTTCTGGTTTCATATTTATCTCCCTCATCAACTTCCTCCTTCAGAATTTCAAAGAGCGACTTAAATTCGTCGACGATTTATTATTTGTCATCAAATACCTCGTGAGAGAAGGTGTACTCGAACGTCAGTTCAGCGAGAACCTTCTGGCATCCTTCTCTGAGGACTGTGAACGTTACAAGTTGACACTGAATGCAGATAAATCAATGATCCTCAGGTTTTGCCCCTTAAAACGTGATCTGGAATTCCCGCAAGTCCCTTTCCCTATTGTTCAATCTGCAAAAATCCTCGGAGTCACATTATCGATGGACTGCACATTCACCGAACACGTGGAGAATGTTATTAAGGCTGGCAATGCATCACTTCAGACCCTAGTCCTGATGCGCAGGTTTGGCTGCGACACTCAAAGCCTAAAAAATGCCTATATTACGTATGTGAGACCTCTACTCGAATATGCCGTCGCTGTCTGGGGACCTTTTGTCCAGAGCATCCACTACCTTTGCTATGACCTTGAATCTTTGCAGAAACGAGCTGTTAACATAATCGTTGGTAACAGAAGTGACGACTACAACAAACTCTTGCAAGAACTGAACCTTGAATCTCTCAGCGACAGACGATTATCACTGATCACGTCCCTCGGCAAGTCACTGCTATCTTCGCCCCATCACAGACTGATCCTCCCACCTGATGCTCCTGTTAACCAAAGAACCAGATCCCAGTCGAAGCTACAACCCCCTGTCTGCAGGACCAACCGCTACAAAAACACGTTTGTCCCCTTTTTCGTTGAAGCATACAACAAGACTTAGTGTTATTTGAATTCACGTGTTAGTGTTTTTATAGTGTTCTTTGTATTTTTTTTTTTTTATTCTCATATTGTTTTAAAGAAGACATAAATTATCCATGGCTACGCTGTTCGATCTTAATAAACCTATGTCTATGTCTAATGTTCGTTCAATTTTTTTTTCAATTCCCCCCCCCCCCAAAAAAAAAATACTCCCTGCCCCTTTACTATTCTACTTTTTACATCTCCTTTGTGTCTTCTCTACATTTACTGCAAATACGTCCCGGGTATGATCTAAACTTGGCTAGAAAAAGGAAATGTTTTCCCAATTTTGCATGTTTTTCTATAATTTTTCATTTGAGGAAAAAGAAAAAGCAAATTCCCCAAATATAGTTTAATTTATTATAATTTATGTATAATTTAACTTATATTATTTATATATATGATATATTTATTATAATTATTAATATATATTAATTTGATATAATTTAATCAAATATAATTTCCCAAGTATATTTCGGGGATGAATAAATCTGAATCTCAGCTAACAAATACGAAGTGAATGAGGCAAGAAATAAAATCAAAATTCACATTCTGTATTCTTCCTTTTTCTACATACTCTTCTCGACATTTCATATTCTTCTTAATTACTCTTTTGGGGGAGCCGGTGTTTCGTGATTACTGCTTGTTTGTTTTTCTTCCTTTCTTATGTGTTTTAAAGTGCTTTCGTTTTGTTTCTGTCAGAGGTTGTGTGCCAATAAACTTCGGCTACACGTCGTCTATGGTGTTGCGTTGCGTAACATAAATTAAACAGCAAAGTGAAAAAGCTAGCAAATAAATTTCAGTTTTTGAAATTTATTGGTAATGTGTTTTCTTCATTTATTGGTAATGGTAATGTGTTTTTTTCAGGACTAGCCATCTTTATAATGAACAAATTTATGGAACAGAATAGATGGCCAGGCCTAGCCATCTTAATGTCTCTTCCACTGTAGTCCTAGAAAGTAAAATCAAACCAATTTTTTCGCGCACCTTATTGTTTGATATACAATCAGTCAAATCAGTACCTGAAACTTTGACAATTTCTCTGGAAAACGTATAACAAATTATTCCTCAGCCTTTCAAAGTACCCATCTTTCAAAGTCATTTTTAGCCACTATGCTGATGTGCTGATGGGTCGCCAGAAAGTGCGATATTTGGTAATGTGTTTTCTTCAGGCCTAGCCATCTTTATAATGTCAAATTTATGGAACAGAATAGATGGCCAGGCCTAGCCATCTTAATGTCTCTTCCACTGTAGTCCTAGAAAGTAAAATCAAACCAATTTTTTCGCGCACCTTATTGTTTGATATACAATCAGTCAAATCAGTACCTGAAACTTTGACAATTTCTCTGGAAAACGTATAACAAATTATTCCTCAGCCTTTCAAAGTACCCATCTTTCAAAGTCATTTTTAGCCACTATGCTGATGTGCTGATGGGTCGCCAGAAAGTATGATATTTGGTAATGTGTTTTCTTCAGGCCTAGCCATCTTTATAATGTCAAATTTATGGAACAGAATAGATGGCCAGGCCTAGCCATCTTAATGTCTCTTCCACTTTAGTCCTAGAAAGTAAAATGAAACCAATTTTTTCGCGCACCTTATTGTTTGATATATAGTCAGTCAAATGAGTACCTGAAACTTTGACAATTTCTCTGGAAAACGTATAACTATTTATTCCTCAGCCTTTCAAAGTACCCATCTTTCAAAGTCATTTTTAGCCACTATGCTGATGCGCTGATGGGTCGCCAGAAAGTACGATATTTGGTAATGTGTCTTCTTCAGGCCTTGCCATCTTTATAATGAACAAATTTATGGAACAGAATAGATGGCCAGGCCTAGCCATCTTAACGTCTCTTCCACTATAGTCCTAGAAAGTAAAATCAAACCAATTTTTTCGCGCACCTTATTGTTTGATATACAGTCAGTCAAATCAGTACCTAAAACTTTGACAATTTCTCTGGAAAACGTATAAAAAATTATTCCTCAGCCTTTCAAAGTACCCATCTTTCAAAGTCATTTTTAGCCACTATGCTGATATGCTGATGGGTCGCCAGAAAGTACGATATTTGGTAATGTGTATTCTTCAGGCCTAGCCATCTTTATAGTGTACAAATTTATGGAACAGAATAGATGGCCAGGCCTAGCCATCTTAACGTCTTTTGCGCTGTAGTCCTAGAAAGTAAAATCAAACCAATTTTTTCGCGCACCTTATTGTTTGATATACAGTCAGTCAAATCAGTACCTAAAACTTTGACAATTTCTCTGGAAAACGTATAACAAATTATTCCTCAGCTTTTCAAAGTACCCATCTTTCAAAGTCATTTTTAGCCACTATGCTGATATGCTGATGGGTCGCCAGAAAGTACGATATTGGGTAATGTGTTTTCTTCAGGCCTAGCAATCTTTATAATGAACAAATTTATGGAACAGAATAGATGGCCAGGCCTAGCCATCTTAACGTCTCTTCCGCTGTAGTCCTAGAAAGTAAAATCAAACCAATTTTTTCGCGCACCTTATTGTTTGATATACAGTCAGTCAAATCAGTACCTGAAACTTTGACAATTTCTCTGGAAAACATATAACAAATTATTCCTCAGCCTTTCAAAGTACCCATTTTTCAGATTAATTTTTAGCCACTATGATGATGTGCTGATGGGTCGCCAGAAAGTACGATATTTGGTAATGTGTTTTCTTCAGGCCTAGCTATCTTTATAATGAACAAATTTATGGAACAGAATAGATGGCCAGGCCTAGCCATCTTAATGTCTCTTCCACTGTAGTCCTAGAAAGTAAAATCAAACCAATTTTTTCGCGCACCTTATTGTTTGATATACAGTCAGTCAAATGAGTACCTGAAACTTTGACAATTTCTCTGGAAAGCGTATAACAAATTGTTCCTCAGCCTTTCAAAGTACCCATCTTTCAAGGTCATTTTTAGCCACTCTGCTGATGTGCTGATGGGTCGCCAGAAAGTACGATATTTGGTAATGTGTTTTCTTCAGGCCTAGCCATCTTTATAATGAACAAATTTATGGAACAAAATTGATGGCCAGGCCTAGCCATCTTAATGTCTCTTCCACTGTAGTCCTAGAAATTAAAATCAAACCAATTTTTTCGCGCACCTTATTGCTTGATATACAGTCAGTCAAATGTGTACCTGAAACTTTGACAATTTCTCTGGAAAACGTATAACAAATTATTACTCAGCCTTTCAATGTACCCATCTTTCAAAGTCATTTTTACCCACTATGCTGATGTGCTGATGGGTCGCCAGAAAGTACGATATTTGGTAATGTGTTTTCTTCAGGCCTAGCCATCTTTATAATGAACAAATTTATGGAACAAAATTGATGGCCAGGCCTAGCCATCTTAATGTCTCTTCCACTGTAGTCCTAGAAAGTAAAATCAAACCAATTTTTTCGCGCACTTTATTGTTTGATATACAGTCAGTCAAATGAGTACCTGAAACTTTGACAATTTCTGTGGAAAACGTATAACAAATTATTCCTCAGCCTTTCAAAGTACCCATTTTTCAAAGTCATTTTTACCCACTATGCTGATGTGCTGATGGGTCGCCAGAAAGTACGATATTTGGTAATGTGTTTGCTTCAGGCCTAGCCATCTTTATAATGAACAAATTTATGGAACAAAATAGATGGCCAGGCCTAGCCATCTTAATGTCTCTTCCACTGTAGTCCTAGAAAGTAAAATCAAACCAATTTTTTCGCGCACCTTATTGTTTGATATACAGTCAGTCAAATCAGTACCTGAAACTTTGACAATTTCTCCGGAAAACGTATAACAAATTATTCCTCAGCTTTTCAAAGTACCCATCTTTCAAAGTCATTTTTAGCCACTATGCTGATGTGCTGATGGGTCGCCAGAAAGTACGATATTTGGTAATGTGTCTTCTTCAGGCCTAGCCATCTTTATAATGAACAAATTTATGGAACAGAATAGATGGCCAGGCTTAGCCATCTTAACGTCTCTTCCACTGTAGTCCTAGAAAGTAAAATCAAACCAATTTTTTCGCCCACCTTATTGTTTGATATACAGTCAGTCAAATCAGTACCTGAAACTTTGACAATTTCTCTGGAAAGCGTATAACAAATTATTCTTCAGCCTTTCAAAGTACCCATCTTTCTGTCATTTTTTACCACTATCATTTTTATGGCTTCCAGTATTTGAATTTTAATTGGTGGACTTATCTTAATGTTCGTTTTTTTTTTTAAATTGCGAAAAATAAATTCAATTGCGAAAAATAAAAATAAGTCTTATTGGCCTTTACTATTATACTTTTGTATGTGTCTTCTCTGCTTCTCTGATCTAGGTAAGATTGAAACTTGCCTGAATGTAGGTAAATTTTCCCAGTTTCACATATTTTTCTAGCCTTCGCAATATTTTTTTTAGCCTAATCCTATTTCAAAGTCATCTTTGACACTGTCATCACTATGACCTGTCATCACTATCGCGTATTTTTCTAGCCTTCTCAATATTTTTTTAGCCTACCCATGTTTCAAATTCATCTTTGACACTGTCATCACTATGACCTGTCATCACTATCACATATTTTTCTAGCCTTCTCAATTTTTTTTTAGCCTACCCATGTTTCAAAGTCATCTTTGACACTGTCATCACTATGACCTGTCATCACCATCACATATTTTTCTAGCCTTCTCAATATTTTTTTTAGCCTACCCATGTTTCAAAGTCATCTTTGACACTGTCATCACTATGACCTGTCATCACTATCACATATTTTTCTAGCCTTCTCAATATTTTTTTTTAGCCTACCCATGTTTCAAAGTCATCTTTGACACGGTCATCACTGTTACTTGTAGTATTCCAATCGTAATTGGTGGAGTTTTCTTAATGTTCGTTCAATTTTTT
This sequence comes from Artemia sp. Qi Xiang Cuo, assembly GCF_049724085.1. Taxonomy (NCBI): domain Eukaryota; kingdom Metazoa; phylum Arthropoda; class Branchiopoda; order Anostraca; family Artemiidae; genus Artemia; species Artemia sp. Qi Xiang Cuo. The sequence continues at coordinate 18,927,906 of NC_142811.1, forward strand.
TTCAATTCCCCCCCCCCAAAAAAAAAATACTCCCCCCTTTACTATTCTACTTTTTACATCTCCTCTGTGTCTTCTCTACATTTACTGCAAATACGTCCCGGGTATGATCTAAACTTGGCTAGAAAAAGGAAATGTTTTCCCAATTTCGCATGTTTTTCTATAATTTTTCATTTGAGGAAAAAGAAAAAGCAAATTCCCCAAATATAGTTTAATTTATTATAATTTATGTATAATTTAACTTATATTATTTATATATATGATATATTTATTATAATTATTAATATATATTAATTTGATATAATTTAATCAAATATAATTTCCCAAGTATATTTCGGGGATGAATAAATCTGAATCTCAGCTAACAAATACGAAGTGAATGAGGCAAGAAATAAAATCAAAATTCAAATTCCGTATTCTTGCTTTTTCTACATACTCTTCTCGACATTTCATATTCTTCTTAATGACTCTTTTGGGGGAGCCGGTGTTTCGTGATTACTGCTTTTTTGTTTTTCTTCCTTTCTTATGTGCTTTAAAGTGCTTTCGTTTTGTTTCTGTCAGAGGTTGTGTGCGAATAAACTTCGGCTACACGTCGTCTATGGTGTTGCGTTGCGTAACATAAATTAAACAGCAAAGTGAAAAAGCTAGCAAATAAATTTCAGTTTTTGAAATTTATTGGTAATGTGTTTTCTTCATTTATTGGTAATGGTAATGTGTTTTTTTCAGGCCTAGCCATCTTTATAATGAACAAATTTATGGAACAGAATAGATGGCCAGGCCTAGCCATCTTAATGTCTCTTCCACTGTAGTCCTAGAAAGTAAAATCAAACCAATTTTTTCGCGCACCTTATTGTTTGATATACAATCAGTCAAATCAGTACCTGAAACTTTGACAATTTCTCTGGAAAACGTATAACAAATTATTCCTCAGCCTTTCAAAGTACCCATCTTTCAAAGTCATTTTTAGCCACTATGCTGATGTGCTGATGGGTCGCCAGAAAGTGCGATATTTGGTAATGTGTTTTCTTCAGGCCTAGCCATCTTTATAATGTCAAATTTATGGAACAGAATAGATGGCCAGGCCTAGCCATCTTAATGTCTCTTCCACTGTAGTCCTAGAAAGTAAAATCAAACCAATTTTTTCGCGCACCTTATTGTTTGATATACAATCAGTCAAATCAGTACCTGAAACTTTGACAATTTCTCTGGAAAACGTATAACAAATTATTCCTCAGCCTTTCAAAGTACCCATCTTTCAAAGTCATTTTTAGCCACTATGCGGATGTGCTGATGGGTCGCCAGAAAGTACGATATTTGGTAATGTGTTTTCTTCAGGCCTAGCCATCTTTATAATGTCAAATTTATGGAACAGAATAGATGGCCAGGCCTAGCCATCTTAATGTCTCTTCCACTGTAGTCCTAGAAAGTAAAATGAAACCAATTTTTTCGCGCACCTTATTGTTTGATATATAGTCAGTCAAATGAGTACCTGAAACTTTGACAATTTCTCTGGAAAACGTATAACAAATTATTCCTCAGCCTTTCAAAGTACCCATCTTTCAAAGTCATTTTTAGCCACTATGCTGATGCGCTGATGGGTCGCCAGAAAGTACGATATTTGGTAATGTGTCTTCTTCAGGCCTTGCCATCTTTATAATGAACAAATTTATGGAACAGAATAGATGGCCAGGCCTAGCCATCTTAAAGTCTCTTCCACTATAGTCCTAGAAAGTAAAATCAAACCAATTTTTTCGCGCACCTTATTGTTTGATATACAGTCAGTCAAATCAGTACCTGAAACTATGACAAATTCTCTGGAAAACGTATAAAAAATTATTCCTCAGCCTTTCAAAGTACCCATCTTTCAAAGTCATTTTTAGCCACTATGCTGATATGCTGATGGGTCGCCAGAAAGTACGATATTTGGTAATGTGTCTTCTTCAGGCCTAGCCATCTTTATAGTGTACAAATTTATGGAACAGAATAGATGGCCAGGCCTAGCCATCTTAACGTCTTTTGCGCTGTAGTCCTAGAAAGTAAAATCAAACCAATTTTTTCGCGCACCTTATTGTTTGATATACAGTCAGTCAAATCAGTACCTAAAACTTTGACAATTTCTCTGGAAAACGTATAACAAATTATTCCTCAGCTTTTCAAAGTACCCATCTTTCAAAGTCATTTTTAGCCACTATGCTGATATGCTGATGGGTCGCCAGAAAGTACGATATTGGGTAATGTGTGTTCTTCAGGCCTAGCCATCTTTATAATGACCAAATTTATGGAACAGAATAGATGGCCAGGCCTAGCCATCTTAACGTCTCTTCCGCTGTAGTCCTAGAAAGTAAAATCGAACCAATTTTTTCGCGCACTTTATTGTTTGATATACAGTCAGTCAAATGAGTACCTGAAACTTTGACAATTTCTGTGGAAAACGTATAACAAATTATTCCTCAGCCTTTCAAAGTACCCATTTTTCAGATTAATTTTTAGCCACTATGCTGATGTGCTGATGGGTCGCCAGAAAGTACGATATTTGGTAATGTGTTTTCTTCAGGCCTAGCTATCTTTATAATGAACAAATTTATGGAACAGAATAGATGGCCAGGCCTACCCATCTTAATGTCTCTTCCACTGTAGACCTAGAAAGTAAAATCAAACCAATTATTTCGCGCACCTTATTGTTAGATATACAGTCAGTCAAATGAGTACCTGAAACTATGACAATTTCTCTGGAAAACGTATAACAAATTATTCCTCAGCCTTTCAAAGTACCCATCTTTCAAAGTCATTTTTAGCCACTATGCTGATGTGCTGATGGGTCGCCAGAAAGTACGATATTTGGTAATGTGTTTTCTTCAGGCCTAGCCATCTTTATAATGAACAAATTTATGGAACAAAATTGATGGCCAGGCCTAGCCATCTTAATGTCTCTTCCACTGTAGTCCTAGAAAGTAAAATCAAACCAATTTTTTCGCGCACCTTATTGCTTGATATACAGTCAGTCAAATGAGTACCTGAAACTTTGACAATTTCTCTGGAAAACGTATAACAAATTATTCCTCAGACTTTCAAAGTACCCATCTTTCAAAGTCATTTTTACCCACTATGCTGATGTGCTGATGGGTCGCCAGAAAGTACGATATTTGGTAATGTGTTTGCGTCAGGCCTAGCCATCTTTATAATGAACAAATTTATGGAACAGAATAGATGGCCAGGCCTAGCCATCTTAATGTCTTTTGCGCTGTAGTCCTAGAAAGTAAAATCAAACCAATTTTTTCGCGCACCTTATTGTTTGATATACAGTCAGTCAAATCAGTACCTAAAACTTTGACAATTTCTCTGGAAAACGTATAACAAATTATTCCTCAGCTTTTCAAAATACCCATCTTTCAAAGTCATTTTTAGCCACTATGCTGATATGCTGATGGGTCGCCAGAAAGTACGATATTGGGTAATGTGTTTTCTTCAGGCCTAGCCATCTTTATAATGAACAAATTTATGGAACAGAATAGATGGCCAGGCCTAGCCATCTTAACGTCTCTTCCGCTGTAGTCCTAGAAAGTAAAATCAAACCAATTTTTTCGCGCACCTTAGTGTTTGATATACAGTCAGTCAAATGAGTACCTGAAACTTTGACAATTTCTCTGGAAAACGTATAACAACTTATTACTCAGCCTTTCAAAGTACCCTTCTTTCAAAGTAATTTTTAGCCACTCTGCTGATGTGCTGATGGGTCGCCAGAAAGTACGATATTTGGTAATGTGTTTTCTTCAGGCCTAGCAATCTTTATAATGAACAAATTTATGGACCAGAATAGATGGCCAGGCCTAGCCATCTTAATTTCTCTTCCACTGTAGTCCTAGAAAGTAAAATCAAACCAATTTTTTCGCGCACCTTATTGTTTGATATACAGTCAGTCAAATGAGTACCTGAAACTTTGACAATTTCTCTGGAAAACGTATAACAAATTATTCCTCAGCCTTTCAAAGTACCCATCTTTCAAAGTCATTTTTAGCCACTATGCTGATGTGCTGATGGGTCGCCAGAAAGTACGATATTTGGTAATGTGTTTTCTTCAGGCCTAGCCATCTTTATAATGAACAAATTTATGGAACAAAATTGATGGCCAGGCCTAGCCATCTTAATGTCTCTTCCACTGTAGTCCTAGAAAGTAAAATCAAACCAATTTTTTCGCGCACTTTATTGTTTGATATACAGTCAGTCAAATGAGTACCTGAAACTTTGACAATTTCTGTGGAAAACATATAACAAATTATTCCTCAGCCTTTCAAAGTACCCATCTTTCAAAGTCATTTTTACCCACTATGCTGATGTGCTGATGGGTCGCCAGAAAGTACGATATTTGGTAATGTGTCTTCGTCAGGCCTAGCCATCTTTATAATGAACAAATTTATGGAACAGAATAGATGGCCAGGCCTACCCATCTTAATGTCTCTTCCACTGTAGACCTAGAAAGTAAAATCAAACCAATTTTTTCGCGCACCTTATTGTTTGATATACAGTCAGTCAAATGAGTACCTGAAACTTTGACAATTTCTGTGGAAAACATATAACAAATTATTCCTCAGCCTTTCAAAGTACCCATTTTTCAAAGTCATTTTTACCCACTATGCTGATGTGCTGATGGGTCGCCAGAAAGTACGATATTTGGTAATGTGTTTGCTTCAGGCCTAGCCATCTTTATAATGAACAAATTTATGGAACAAAATTGATGGCCAGGCCTAGCCATCTTAATGTCTCTTCCACTGTAGTCCTAGAAAGTAAAATCAAACCAATTTTTTCGCGCACCTTATTGTTTGATATACAGTCAGTCAAATCAGTACCTGAAACTTTGACAATTTCTCCGGAAAACGTATAACAAATTATTCCTCAGCTTTTCAAAGTACCCATCTTTCAAAGTCATTTTTAGCCACTATGCTGATGTGCTGATGGGTCGCCAGAAAGTACGATATTTGGTAATGTGTCTTCTTCAGGCCTAGCCATCTTTATAATGAACAAATTTATGGAACAGAATAGATGGCCAGGCTTAGCCATCTTAACGTCTCTTCCACTGTAGTCCTAGAAAGTAAAATCAAACCAATTTTTTCGCCCACCTTATTGTTTGATATACAGTCAGTCAAATCAGTACCTGAAACTTTGACAATTTCTCCGGAAAACGTATAACAAATTATTCCTCAGCTTTTCAAAGTACCCATCTTTCAAAGTCATTTTTAGCCACGATGCTGATGTGCTGATGGGTCGCCAGAAAGTACGATATTTGGTAATGTGTCTTCTTCAGGCCTAGCCATCTTTATAATGAACAAATTTATGGAACAGAATAGATGGCCAGGCTTAGCCATCTTAACGTCTCTTCCACTGTAGTCCTAGAAAGTAAAATCAAACCAATTTTTTCGCCCACCTTATTGTTTGATATACAGTCAGTCAAATCAGTACCTGAAACTTTGACAATTTCTCTGGAAAGCGTATAACAAATTATTCTTCAGCCTTTCAAAGTACCCATCTTTCTGTCATTTTTTACCACTATCATTTTTATGGCTTCCAGTATTTGAATTTTAATTGGTGGACTTATCTTAATGTTCGTTTTTTTTTTTCAATTGCGAAAAATAAATTCAATTGCGAAAAATAAAAATAAGTCTTATTGGCCTTTACTATTCTACTTTTCTCTGTGTCTTCTCTGCTTCTCTGATCTAGGTAAGATTGAAACTTGACTGAATGTAGGTAAATTTTCCCAGTTTCACATATTTTTCTAGCCTTCGCAATATTTTTGTTTAGCCTAATCCTATTTCAAAGTCATCTTTGACACTGTCATCACTATGACCTGTCATCACTATCGCGTATTTTTCTAGCCTTCTCAATATTTTTTTAGCCTACCCATGTTTCAAATTCATCTTTGACACTGTCATCACTATGACCTGTCATCACTATCACATATTTTTCTAGCCTTCTCAATATTTTTTTAGCCTACCCATGTTTCAAAGTCATCGTTGACACTGTCATCAATATGTCCTGTCATAACCATCACATATTTTTCTAGCCTTCTCAATATTTTTTTTAGCCTACCCATGTTTCAAAGTCATCTTTGACACTGTCATCACTATGACCTGTCATCACTATCACATATTTTTCTAGCCTTCTCAATATTTTTTTTAGCCTACCCATGTTTCAAAGTCATCTTTGACACGGTCATCACTGTTACTTGTAGTATTCCAATCGTAATTGGTGGAGTTTTCTTAATGTTCGTTCAATTTTTTTTCAATTCCCCCCCCCCCCCAAAAAAAATACTCCCCCCTTTACTATTCTACTTTTTACATCTCCTCTGTGTCTTCTCTACATTTACTGCAAATACGTCCCGGGTATGATCTAAACTTGGCTAGAAAAAGGAAATGTTTTCCCAATTTCGCATGTTTTTCTATAATTTTTCATTTGAGGAAAAAGAAAAAGCAAATTCCCCAAATATAGTTTAATTTATTATAATTTATGTATAATTTAACTTATATTATTTATATATATGATATATTTATTATAATTATTAATATATATTAATTTGATATAATTTAATCAAATATAATTTCCCAAGTATATTTCGGGGATGAATAAATCTGAATCTCAGCTAACAAATACGAAGTGAATGAGGCAAGAAATAAAATCAAAATTCAAATTCCGTATTCTTCCTTTTTCTACATACTCTTCTCGACATTTCATATTCTTCTTAATGACTCTTTTGGGGGAGCCGGTGTTTCGTGATTACTGCTTTTTTGTTTTTCTTCCTTTCTTATGTGCTTTAAAGTGCTTTCGTTTTGTTTCTGTCAGAGGTTGTGTGCGAATAAACTTCGGCTACACGTCGTCTATGGTGTTGCGTTGCGTAACATAAATTAAACAGCAAAGTGAAAAAGCTAGCAAATAAATTTCAGTTTTTTTGAATGATATTATTGGTCAGGTGTTTTGCTCTGATTGGTTTTTGCTTGTTTCCCTCCGAGACACGGCCAAAAAAGAATTGGATTTCAGAAGCTAAAATAATCATTTTTGCTCCTAAGCAGTGGCATCAAATGTACGAGGGATGCCCCCCTCATTTTTTACTCTTCCCTAGATTAAAAAAAAAAAAAATACCTTTTTGGCGTTTTATTTATTGGAAAACTCCTTGTTTTAGGTATTTTCATTGAAAAAAAAAATTAAAGAACGATAGATCTAGCTCTCCTCTCCCCAAGTTTTTCTGAATTGTCGCCACTGCTTTTGTGGCCTAAGCCTTGGCTAAAGTTTTGAATTAGCCCATAATAATAATAATAGAGTTAGGTACTCCTATCAGCATATTGACTGTAAAATATTAAAGCAGATTAGCAGACTCATTCAAACCTAATTTCCATTTGAACCCCATCCATTTTGCCCCACCCCCAGATTTTATCATTCCCACCCTTAGGTTTTGATTTCTGCAGTGGGGGGGGGGGATATTTTCACCAAAAACTTTTAACAACAACAAATTTAATATTTAATTTAATATCGCCAGATATTAAATTCAAATGTAATATCGCCACTGCTCCTAAAACCAACTGTGTCCACAGAAAAGGTTGGAAAGGCAGCTGTCTTCTTCTTGAGAAATAATAATCCACGAAAGTTTAAGATCCAGCAATAATTAAAAAAAGGGGGGGGGGAAGGGCCTTTTTCAAACCTTTGGTGCCTGTTAATAGTTCTGCTAGCATCATTATCTAACCCTAAATTAATTTCTTTGTATTATAATTTAAGGATTACATTTTTTTTCTTTGTCCTCTCCCTTTTTAGGATATAATGCGCGTATTTATCACAATAGTGTTGATTAACACGAAAAACCAGATTCGAGATAAAAAATTGGTCTTTGAATTTCACATTCAGTACTAACGATATTATAAGTATTCTGGTTATCCAATTCATGTTAGATGACTGACGATATTGATCTAGAATAACTTATTAAGGATTACATTTTTCCTTAGTCCTCTCTTTTTTTAAATAGGACATAATGCGTGTTGAACACCTATGGCATGTCACGGACCAGGAATTAAATGCCAATTGTTTGCCAAGGGATCCGAGTGAAGGGCAGGCAGGTGATTCGGGTGATTATCTGTCCAGTTTATGCTCAATTGCCGACCATCGGTTGTACAAAATTGTTAAATGGTGCAAAAGTCTTCCATTATTCAGAAATATACAGGTAAATTTGATAATTTGAAATATTGGGTTGATTCAGAAATTCGTATTTTTGTTTTCAGCTTGTATCCATTACCCGCCACTGAGTACATCAGTTTCTTCTTATCTTTATCAATTGTCAGTCTTTTTTGGCTTTGTTTTTGCCACTTCAGCTGTTTGTTTGTTTGTTTTTTTTTTCAAAAAAAAACAAGCTCAAATTTGGGAAAATTTAAATTATAATATAGGTGTGGGTGGGAAAGTTTATGAATTTGTGGAAACAGCAAACTAAAAATTGTGGAACTAAAATGAAAAAAAAAAAAAAATCATATTTCCCGCAGTAGAAATCTAGCCTACGGTTAAACGAAAAAAGCAAAAAATTGATTTTTGTTTTAAATACGGATATTAAGTACCAGATGTTTTTGGAAAGGATTTTCTTTGAACTTGGTACCCTATTGCAAAACCATTTTGATATTAAATTGTTCATTTTTCTACTAGACTAAAGCGAAATACCATATTTTTGGACAGACAAAAGAATTCTAAGCACCATGACAACTAAATGAGTTAAAATAGGTGGCATCAATCGAACCGGTGCGCTTTGTCTACAGTGTTAGAATATAAATATTAGTTTCAGAAAGAATTTTACATGGTTTATTTTGAATTTTTGTAGCTTAACGTGAGGGAATACGCGCCAAGTTTTAACCTCTCTAATTAGGGCCCTAATTAGGGTCTAATTATTTGCCACTTTGAAAATGACGAGAGCCCAATTCAATACGTGGAAGTCTTAAGACCTGGTCTTTCTCCTTTTCATTCTTTTTATTCCTAGATAGTTCTATTTAGTAATAATAAGATAAAAAAAATAAAGATTATAAAGGAAAGTTACAAAAATGAAAGAGAGAAAACAAAAATACCAGTATAGATAAATTATTTAAGGAAAAAAGCGGACAACTAACAAAAATTATTTGATAACATTTCTTTCAATTAAATAAATAAAATTGTAAATAAAACGACAGGACTTCTATTAACAGTTTCAAAACTACTGTAAAAATGATACCCTTTATAAATATGGTATAAATATATATATATATATATATATATATATATATATATATATATATATATATATATATATATATATATATATATATATATATATATATATATATTGTCCTAGGTGTCGCCGCAGCTTGTCAACACCTTGGAATATTTACCTATTTACCTTGGAAATTTAGCTTATGTGTCCACATTGGTCAGCATACTGGACAATCTTGCCGACACAACCTTTAAATCCCTCCTCCAAACTTAAAACTCTAGTTGCACCCCTGTATCCAGTGTGACTAGCATAGTAAGAGACCATATCATCGAATGTAAAATAAACTTTTCAGATTAATTGTAAATGATTAAAATTCAAAGTCCCGCTCTTGAAATTTGGGTTTTGATTAATCAATTTCAATAAATATGTTTCGCTTCTTTCATTAAGTTTTTTTTCTTATTTTTCACTTCCGCAAATATCCGACATTTTGTTTGTGTGGTCAGAAGCTGCTGATTAGAAAAGGTAGCGAAAATCAAACAATTCTTGTAAATGGCCCAATTTTTGGAATCCATAGTGAATTGTTGAGGCTGTTTTTTGGTGTGTAATAGACCCGGGAGAAGCATGTGAGAATGAATACAGGCAGAGAAGAGGGGGTTTTAACTTCATTTTTAAATTTCCGGTGAGGAATTTATTGGCAATACTGTATATATATATATATTTGAAGTATTTTTTTGTCCCAACTCTTCTTCTTATTACTACTACTACTACTACTACTAACAACTCACCGCAGCACCAAGTTGCCTGAGGCCAACACAGCTACGCACGCTCCTTCTCCATCCCAATCTATACAAACCTTACATTTTTACATCCTCCCATGAAGTTCCCATTTCCTTTAAATCTTTCTTTATGACGTCATCCCACCCCAGATGGGGACGACCTGCTTTCCGTTTAGCCCTAGATGGTTGGCCGAAAAAGAACAATCTTCGGCAATCTGTCATCCTTCACCCGCACAACGTGCCCTAGCCACCTCAACCTTTCTTTCATTATAGCCCTAGAGAGCTGTATTGAACCACATTTTTTGTATAGCCTATTGTTTGAAATACGGTCAGTCAGCCGGGTACCCAGAACAATCCTTAAGCAATTTTTCTGGAAAACATCTAGGAAATCTTCATCCGCTTTTCGGAGCGTCCATACTTCAGAGCCATATTTGACCACTATCATTACTGTAGCTTCTAATATTCTAATCTTGGTTAGCAGACTTATCTTCCTATTCTTCCAGACTTTTTTTAACTGTGAAAAAACACCCTGAGCCTTAGCTATTCTATTTTCAACATCTTCACTGCTCCCAACATCTTTACTAATAATACTACCAAGGTAAGTGAAGCTGCCCACCTGATCAATCTTTTCATTACCCAACGTCATCTTTTCATCTTCACTTATTCCTAGCCTTAGTGACTTATTCTTCCTAACATTAATTTTCAAACCAATTCTAGCACCCTGAACTCGCAAAACCTCTAAAACTTCATTCATTTTGCTCGGACTATAAATACTACGGATAAATATGTAAAATGTGTAAATATAAAACTATATATATATATATATATATATATATATATATATATATATATATATATATATATATATATATATATATATATATATATATATATATATATATGACATATGAATGATATTTGACATATGAATATATGTCATATACCAAATACAAATATGTATATATGATATATACGTAAATATAAAACATGAATATTAAATATAAAAATAATAATAAATGTAAATATGATAACCTTTACCAGAAAAATAATGAGTTTGTTCTGCTTAGATTGAGGACCAGATTGCCTTACTGATCAATACTTGGTGTGAGTTACTTTTCTTCGCTTGCTGTTACCGTTCTGTGTCGACTCAAGGTCAGGTTCGCGTGTCAATGGGACGAAGTATAACTGTGGATGAGGCTAGGAAGCTCGGGATTGGATCCTGTATTGAAAGGATGGTCAATTTTGCTGATCATTTACGAAGGTTGAGAGTGGACCAATATGAATATATGGCCTTAAAGGTCATAATACTATTAAGTTCAGGTTAGTTAGAATTTTTTTAAGGCGACAATCTTAGTGCAATAGAAAAGCAGAAAATCTGTAGATACTAGTGCCTGAATAAATACCAGATAGTATAGAAATAGCATTGTGATACGTGATCCTCCTTCAAAACCTTAGGAAACCTTTAACATTAGTATTTAGGAAAAAGTGAAAGGAGTTCCCCAAAATACATGCTGTAGTTCTCTAGTTCATATTTATAAAATCAGCTGTATGTCCGTGTGTGTTTTGTATGGGAAGGTCTTAGGTATAAATCCCCCCCACCCCAAGGTCCTTTGAAACACTTTAGTGCTGACTGAAATTAGAGACCCCGGAATGCAAATACTTGGCAGGCCATTCCGTTGACGTTATTAACATTTTCTGGGTACTAATTATCTAACAACGCCCGTCGTATAAGCGAATAATCATAATTTATATATATTTTTAAATTTAAAAATATGATCGTTGTTTCATATGTGGGTAAAAAATTTCCATGGGGGAAGTTTCTGGGGGGGGGGGAATAGTTTTTACAGGAAGGGAATTTTCCCCGGCGAAATTTTTCAAATCCTTGTAAATTTGAAAACCTGATCGTTATTAATACGTTTGAGGAATTTCCCGCGTGAAAAAAATTGCCCACAGGGTATAAATTTGCCCTGAATTTTCTTCTTTTAAGATCGTAGCGGGTAAGTAACGGGTAAGGTAGTCTGTTGTAAATTAATAGGTCTATGGAAAATCATACAGTTTTTTCGAAAAAAATACCCATCGCAGCAAAAGACCATCTGAGATATATCTTGGCTATATCTACCTCAAGTATCGGCCCTCCTTGTGTGCCTCCTGGCTGGGAGGTTCGAACCGTCATCACCAATGTTTCTGGGGGAGGTTGAATTGTCGAAACGGTTTGATAGACATTCGAAATCAAAGGGTATTAAAGAGGTTCCAAAATAGTGTGTGCTTTATGCACATTTTATTGACGTCACCTTAAAATAATGTGCCAAAAATTAGCTTTTAAAAGCCATCTAAATTGAACATATTTTTGTGGTATCAATAAAGCAAAAACGTTGTTCTGTATTTTGTATTTTCTCGTATTTTGTTTATTTTTGCGCCACAAAAACTCGAAAGAGTATTTTCGTAGGGTAACACTTAAAAGAAAGAGAGTCCTTTGGACAGATTTGGAGGGGGGAATCTTCTTGTTTCCCTTGCTCCCAGAGTTCAGATATATTATTCCCTCATTTGCTATTGATGTTTCCTCTCATTTTTGGAAATTCATCTTTCTTCAATGACGAGTGTCGTGAACATTTGCCATACATTTTATGATGTTGTTGATGATGGTGATGAAATGTGCGATTTGTCTTAATAAACCAGCCAGTAGAGCTAATTTCACATAATTACTAATAGTAAACTGCTAATTAATTTCAGTTGCTAATTACTGACACTGCTCAAATAGCTAATTACTTATAGTAAACTATTAGTAATTCAGGCTAATAGTAACCAAAACTAAAAAAAAAAAATTATAATAATTAATACGTATAAAGAATTTTTTTTTTTATACTGATTGCAAATATATGAAAGTCATAAAGTTTAATTTTACCCATTAAAAGCTACGAGCCTGAGAGGCGCATGACTCGGTAAATATTTACATATTCACATAATTTACTACTACTACTAACAATTCACCGCAGCACCAAACCGCCTGAGGCCAACACAGCTATGCACGCTCCTCCTCCATCACAATCTATTCAAAGCCTCCCTTTTTGCACCCGCCCACAAAGTTCCAATTTCCTTTAAATCTTTCTTTATGGTGTCTTTCTACCCCGGACGAGGACGACCTGCGTTCCGTTTAGCCCAAGACGGTTGGCGGAAAAGGACAATCTTTGGCAATCTGTCATCCTTCATCCGCACAATGTGACCTAACCACCTTAACCTTTCTTTCATTATACCCCTAGAAAGCGGTATTGAACCACATTTTTTGTATAGCTTATTGTTTGAAATATGGTTAGTCAGCTGGGTACCCAGAACAATGCTTAAGCAATTTCTATGGAAAACATCTAGCAAATCTTCATCCGCTTTTCGGAGCCCGCATGCTTCAGAGCCATATTTGACCACTGTCATCACTGTAGCTTCTAATATTCTAATCTCGGTTTGTAGACTTATCTTCCTATTCTTCCAAAAAAATTTTAACTGTGAAAAAACACCCTGATTTGGCTTTGAAGAAAGTGAATACTTCATTTAATACCTTTTTTACTGTTCCTTTGAAATTCTGTAATCGCTTTTTGGGCAAATTCCATTGTGAGCCCTCTACGTAACTTATTTTGAGCTCAAAAGGTAACTTATTCCCTTGAATATAGTTTTAGACTATGATGTAAATTTAAACAATTTGTTAAAATTCAATTAGATATAGAAAAATAGCTTTCAAAAAAGGTCTTAAACAACACTGTAATGCTTCAGTATCCTGTTCGCACCAAAAAGGAAAAAACAGAACAAAAAAAGAGAAAGAGATGCTACCCATGCAAAAATGTGATTTTTCTTGTTGTTCAATGTGGGGGCTGTAAGTTTTCGATATATTTGGTTGTTCCAAAGGTTTACTTTTTGTTTTGTTGTGACGCCTTTTTTGAGGGATTTCAAGCTCTTTTAAGAATTCTTGCAAATTTGTTTTCGGAATACTATTTTACTATTAAGACTAATGAAAACTGTAATTACCATTCCTTAATTAGCTACGAATGATAATATTTTCTGACTAGACAGTTTTTTTTTTAGAAACAACTTTAATTTTTGGATACTCTCGTCTGTTTTTAGCCCTTTTAAGGGCTGCTCTTTAAGGGCTAGCCCATTTTTGGCTACTCTCGTCTGTTTTGAGCCCTTTTAATGGAATTTGTTTTAACAGTGAACCAGGAATGGTACCCCCCCCCCCATTAGAAAAGTTGTGCCTTATACTGGAATTTGGTCAAATTTAAAAGAATGGAACCGGTCCCTCTAGAAAAATGACAATTTGGGGTCATTTATAACCATACTGCTTTGATTTTCTTTTGGAAAGTAATAGCCGTTACAATGCTAGTAAAAGGTTCTTGTAGACATATACGGACACTTCCTTTTTTTTTAATGTGCGATTGTTCTAGCTACGAGTAGACCCCGGCGCCGCGCCGATGAGGGAAGACAGTCGGCGGCGGGGCCAAAACAGCGCGACACCGGCGCGTTGAATGTTTACCACGAACATTAATGTTTTTATAAGTCTTTCTCAAATCACAACTTAAATTTACAACAGATTCGAGCCTATTCATGAGTTCAAAAATTCACAAGTTGCTGGCTGGAAACTGGTCTTCTTCGTTATTCATCAAGAGAAGTAGATAACTTGTAGAAACGAAATGGCCCTGGCGTTTCAGAACCCTTGCATAATACGATTAGTTCTAAGTATCTATTAGCTATGTATTCTAAAGATGAATAATTATCAAAATTAGTAGTTTTTTTCATCGAGCATTACTGCATACAAAACTTCAAAACCGTATGACAAAATTCGTCAGTTATCTGGGTAAAAACTTTGAATATAACTTTGAACTTAGAAGCTTAATTTTTTCATAATGCCCTTTGCCTATATCTGTTTTGTCACATTTAAAACAGTTGAAATTGGCGACTTTGATATTGATTTTTTTTTTTGTTCTTTTGGATTCCTAAAAAGCCTTCTTGTATTAAAAACGGTTTTTAATAACAAAAAAAAAAAAATACATTTTAAAGTTTTTTTTGGCTTCTTTATAGGATATATGTCATGTAGGCTGAGGCTGAACTGCTGCTTTTTTATTGCTTTTGGCTGCTCTTTTGGATGTTATTTATTTTTTCTTTTGGGGATTCATTCCAAATTATAAACTCATAAATACCTAATAGCAGTCAAATTATAAACGGCATCTAAAAGGAGTAAATTTATCAAATTGAAAAATACATGATGAACACTTCACATGAGAACACTTCAATTACAATGAAACAAAAAAAACTTAATGGTTTATTCGGTATGAAGAAAAATGAAGTGCCAGCTATTTTCTTAGGTAAAAAATGAAAAGCTCATCCGTTTTAAATGTAATTAAATGAAATAATATGCAGACTGAAGTAGGTCCAGAAAGATGTTGAGATTTTCTTCCTAGTTTGTCACTTTTAATCCAAGCAATATGTTAGGACACTTAGTATCAGTTATTGAGTTTAAGCTTTGATTTCTAAATGCTCACAAAATTTACCAAATTTAAGAAAGTCGCAACAATAAGTCACCTGTGGTCAAAATACTCAGTGTGAATCTGCCTGGTACTTATGAATGAATGTTTTCAAATTAAACCGTTTCATCAATAAGAAAAAAACGGGTTGGACGCATATGTCCCTTTCCCTTCGGACGATGAAACTATACAAGTGCTGTATCAAGTATAACTCACGAAAATCTTGTTAATTTTTGTCAACTTTTCAACTTTTTGGCATCTCTGCTTTCAATAAAAAAAAAAATCAAGGTACTATCACTTGAATATAATAACTCCCTATGCCCCTCCCCTCTGGATACCATCTTGATAGGATACTGTCTCTGTTTCAAATAATAATAAAAAAAAACTTATTGGCATCCCTGCTTTCAAAAAAAAAAAAAATTGAGGTATTACCATTTAAATATGATAGCTCACTACCCTCCCCCCTCCCCTCTCGATACTACCTTAATAGGTTGCCGTCTATACTTTAAATTAAAAAATTAACTTTTTGGCATCCCTGCTTTCAATAAAAAAATATCGAGATATTATCATTTAAATGTAATACCCTCCTACCCTCCCCCCCTCCCTCTGAATACCGCCTTGATAGGATACCGTCTCAGCTTTACATTTGAAAAATAATTTACTTAATAATTAACAAGGTCACTATATGGTTCAAACAAACACGCAAAATAATGTTAAACAGCTTAGTGTTCCTTGAAAAAAAAATTGAGGGTATGAGTAAAGGGGTACAAAGACAACAACAAAAATGTCGAAATTATTCAGATATACCTCAAATTATTGGAAAACTGAGTCCTAGATTCGCCGTGGCATTTAATAAGATCCAAACACTATAATTAAAAGGGAGCACACACAAAAGCAAAATTAGGCCAGTAGCCTATGAGAAATCGCAAAATACCCAAGACAATGAACAAGTCCTAATGGTGGGCCCTGGGTCTATCAAAATATTTCTATGGTTTCTCAGGGAATTTGATATCATTTTCTTCTGTCTCCACTTTAAATAAAAAAAAATATAATTATCTTTTTGGCATCCCTGCGTTCAATAAAAAAAATGAGGTATTATCATTTTAAAATGACAGCTCCCTATCCCTCCCTATAGCCAATAATTTACAATTTATTTATGAATCATATTTTTGGGGTAACTTCCGTTTCAATCTTTAATTCCCCAACCTTGTACATAGTTTAGTATATAGCTAAATTTTGGCTCAATAGAAGGTTGTTTTTTTTTTTTTTGGGGGGGGGGGGGATAAGAAATGATTCAGAAAGAAGATTGTATTTTCTATCAGGCGTTCAAAAATTGAGTATTAAACATTAAAAAAATCTCATCCAAAACAGCAAAAAAAAAAAGAAAAAATCTGCAAACTTACAATTCAGCTGTAGAAACAATCTGTCGGCTGTCCATTTCAAAATCCAACTGAAGGCTGAAGCTGTATAGTAGTAAATGCGTTCTATAATTCTATTCAACTTGAAAATAAAATTCTTGACTACGAAGGATATAAGAAATAGCGATTGGGAAACTGCATTCGAAATGATTTAAACTCATTTCATAAAGACGATATTTTTTTTGTCAACATATGAAGAACTGTGTATATTGCAATATTTGCATTTGCATATTTCATCTGTCTGGTTTTTATGCAAAGTAACAAAAAAGACGAAAATTAACGAACAAGAGAGTAGTGAAGAATTAAAGTATGCAAAGTAATATTTGGCAGGGAAAGTCGCTGGTGTTTAATCGCTAGGGGTGACATCGTGATTGCGTGATTTTCGGGGATTCGGGGAAACAAATTTTTTTTCGGGGTGACGCATAGATTTTCGGGGAAATACCCGAAAATCCGGGGATAGTCCAAGCTCTGCTTAATTTCTAATCAGGAAAATCGAAATACTAAACCACACGATAAGGAAAAGCTCCGACTTTGCGGTTGACGCAATAAAGAGTTGCCGCAAAATTAATTTAAAGTCGACCGAACACCGCCGCTTTTGTCGTTGGTGGCGCGCCTGCGCCGCGCCGGTGGAGTTGCGACACTTCGGCGGTGGTTAACCGGGCCTCTCGTCGGCGGCGTTCGGTAGATCCGCCGGCGCGGCGCCGGGGTCTAGCTACCAGACACAAGTGATATTTCATCATTAAAAAAAAAGGTTAATTTGGCAAAAATGTGTATGAGACTGAAGAGAGAGGCGGTTAAATATGTTTTCTGTGTATTAATTAATTAACATTAACGGGTAGTATTAATAGTAACAGGAAGCAAAATTTAAACTTAACATTATCGGGTAGCTAACATTGTTTATTTTTTCTTTCATTATTAAAATACTATGCAGAAATATGTATCTAGTTTGTTAGATAAACGGATACACTTGGATACTCTCAAAATAGAATTTGCCCAAGAAGCGATTATTGAGTTTGAAATGACCATAAAACAAGGTATTAAATGGTTTATTCACTTTCTTTGTAGCCAATTAGCCAAATTACGTGAATATCTACCCATGACTCTTTACTTGAACAATGCAAGAACTTTGCCTCCGAAAAAAAAACAAAAAAAAAAACGAAATACCGAAAATTGTTTCTCAGCACATACATAGTTGGTTTTTTTACTATGGTAATATGTATTGAGCATGATTTGTATTGAGTGTGTATCGAGTATTGAGTATGGTAATATGTAATGAGTTTGACTATGGTAATATGTATTTGATATATATATATATTTACGTGTACTGGAACTATGAAGTGAACTATTGAGGAGTAAAAGCATTGGTGCCTTGCGTAATAGTTTATGCGGGGGTGGATCCAGGATTTTTAGGGGGGGGGGGGGGGTGCAAAATAGGTCAATCCGATTAACTTGCGTCAGGAGCAAGTTTAATTAACGCAATCTTGTGTTAATTAAGTAAATTACACTACTTTAGACTACTTTAGAGGGCACGCGTCCCCCTCCCCATGGATCTGCCACTGAGTTTAAGTGTGTTTATTCAATTTTTCATATTATATTTTATCGCCTGAAACTATTTTGTTTGAAAGCATCCTCATTTCGATGCATTGAATTTTATTCTGCCATATGTTATGTCCTTGAATATGGTCACTGAAACAGCGTTGCTACGAAGAGAACATTTTCGCAAAAATCTTACTATTTTCATTGTTTTTGGCTTGCCAAAAGTTTAAAAGTTATAAGGACACAAGTTTCAAAATGTCCTTTGTAAGTTTTTAAGAAGTTTTCAGGTTAGCTACTTTATTTTATCATTAAAGAAAGCTTTCAATATTCTTTTTATATATTACGACAGTGTTTGATTTTAATTTCGAATACATTAATTGAAAATAATAAATTGTCATCTATACAGTGTTTAGAATGTAAAACTTGCGCAGAAACGATTTGAAATTAATGAATTCACTTACGGTGAACTTGGCTGTCAAAAATTGAAACATGTGTTTTTAGATTTTTATGCTTCGAGCAGAGAATGGTGATCGGACTTTTTTTTATGTTTCATCATTCCGATACCGAATCCATTTTGTAGTTCCGATTATGATACGATTCTAACCATTATCAAAGCATATTCTAGACTTTTTTGTAGAATTGAAACGGAAAAAAAGGGAAAAGCTCTGCTTTCCTGGAAATTTCAAATAAAAAGGAAATATTTCATCCTAAGTCAAATGGTTTAAAACTGTAAGTTATTAACATGGCCTCCCAGCTTCAGAAATCATACTCTCACGCCGTGCTATTCGGTATAGTAAATTCAAATTTCCTTCCTTCTTGTTGTAAAACTAAATTTTCTCTAAATTTAAGAATTTCTAAAGAACATTTAAGAATTTAATTTAAGAATTTCAAAAAAAAAAATTGATTGATTAGCCTTTAGTTACACTGTACTGAACTTACCCCACAGAATATATTGTCGCTCAGTGGCGTATTCATTTTAAAACACATATACAGTCCATGCCAAATGAACGGTTATTGTAGAAGGTATATTGAATAATGTTAAAGCTTATAATGGGGGGGGGGGGTGTGATCTTTCGTTGAGGAGGTTTGCCCAAAGCGTCAAAAATTGTATGTTTAGACCGAAATTTTCCAATATTCGTAAAAAGTCATACAAATCAATATGTAGAGAGATTTACGATTGATGTGGAAGAATATTCTTGGAATAGTGTACAATTTGGATATTGAGGGGGTGACTGCTCCCCTCCTATTGCAGGCATGTTTGGAAATAGAAATAAAAAATGACAATCTTCTGCTCATCAGCACAACTGGAAGATGTTGGGAGCATTTTAAGTAGCAATATCTATGATGTTTCCCCTCCCAGGTTAAAAATGTATGCATCATGATTTGAAAAAAAAAACATTTTTGGGGTCTTCCGTTAAAGAAAAATTGCCATTTTTGAAGCATTGCTATGCAAAATATGTTATTAAGCTTATATTAGGATAAAAGTTATATTAGGATAAAGCTGAACTTGATGTAAAAACGGACAGAAATTAAATAAATAAAAATTATTTTTTGTATGGAGATAATGAGAGACTTTAAACCATAACACGAATATTAAAATCGTATATGTTAAGGGGGCTCCTCTCTCTGAACGTCCTTCCCCCTTCACTCTTTACGCTAAAGCTTACATAAGTTATTCATATTGATCTATAACATATACAGATCATTCCCTGAACAAAAAAAAAAAAAAAAAAAAAAAAAAAAAACAAAACCGTAAAATCTTCATATTGTGTAGTGTATCTTGGTCTACCAAGACGTTAAGTCTACGCGTACTTCGTTAGCAGATGGCATTGCTAGCAGTCTAGAAAACTTACGATACCCTTCTATCTTTGTAAGCTTCATAAAGTGGGCTAGTTCAAGCCCAGCTGTTTTCAGTTATGGTTGCACTATATGTGCTAGTGCATCTAACTTCCGTCTTCGCCGAGTGGTTGGCACAATAGACTTTAAATTCCTTGTCCGTGAGGATAGGGGTTCGTGTCCTGGTGTTGCTGGTTATTTGGTTTGGAATGGGGGTCAGTGGTGGGACTGTAAGATTAGCCAGAGTCGACCCAGCTATAAGTGGGTACCTGGAGAAATCTGGAGAAGGTAAAATATATTACTCCACTAGTGACATATGTCTTTTAGTGCGAAATAAGATTCATTTATAAAGCAGAAGTTAAATTCTATAGATATAGAGTCCATATTCGAACCCTGTCTATAGAGTTCTGAGTTTCCCAACCTTTAAACCCATCAAACGGAAGAAAATGATGGATTTATTGAGAGTTTGATTTGTTGCTTACAATATAAGATGCTGACTAAAAATATATATTTTTCTATGCAATGTCTTCCTGTATTCAACCCCCCCCCCCCAGAAAATAAAAACCTGGACCACTTGTTTGGATATACGGCCATGATTCATAACGTAAACGATTTTGGATAAACCTAAACATAATGTTAAGAACGGAGATAAATTAAATGAAAATAATATTTTTGTTTTCATAAAGATAATAAGAGACGTAAAACATAAACAAATATCAATGACCCTATATGTAAGGTGGGCTGCCTCGCCCTGAACCTCCCCCCCCCATCCGTTTTTACGCTAAAGTGTGCTCTTGTTATATCTATTGATCATAGTCTCAGGAAAGCATAAGTTAAATTTATAAAAATAGTGATAATTGGGTTTATTCATAAAAAAATGGGTACATCATACAACAATGCCCAGAGGTTACAACCTGTAAGAGATTAAACACAATACGACATTAACAAAACACTTCAACTAGAAAAGAACAGAGGAGGAAGAGAAAAAAAAAACGAAAAGAGCTAGTCTTATTCGGCCCCAGACTTCCAAATTACACAAAAACATGCCACAAATACACTGCCACCCATCCATAAAAAAAGCACAAAAATATCAACTCAGACTGCTTGGAACAACGCACCAAATTCATAAAATATGGACATTAACTTCTGATTTTTTCAATTTTTAGATATATTTTTATTTTTATTTATATTTTATTTTATATTTTATAGAGAACGTTTAACTACCCCCCGTTGTTTAATTTTCAGATTCAAGTGATCTGAAAGATGCTGAAAGTGTCCGCACCTCACAGGAAAGCGTCCTCCACGCCCTTCAGCAATACACACTCTCTCACTATCCAAGTATGCCTTCCAAGTTTGGTGAACTGCTCCTACGTATACCTGAACTTGAACGAACTTGCCAAATCGGAAAAGAAATGCTTTCGAACAAAAGGGACGGAGAGAACCAAGGTTTTAATTTATTATTTGAATTACTCCGTGGAGACCATTGATGATGGTAATTAAATAGAGATGTCACCTTGGTTGTGACTAGAAATTAGTCAGTAATGTTTTGGTAACTGGCTCATGCAGTTTTGTGCCTAATTTTTATTTGTGCCAGAAAGTTTTATAAACATTCCATTTATTACCCAAGGGGTACTTCCCTCCTTAGTTGCTATAGCAACAAAGTGATAAATATGATGACTTGGTGATTTTTGCCATTCAAAAGTATTTCTAAGAAGTTAGTAAATCATTGGATTTCTTTACGATTATAAGGTGTAAAGACATAGGTTACCGCAAGATAGCTTGTGAGAATCCTTTGAAGATGGCGTTGAAGAATAAAGACCATGCTTGTAGTATTTTTATGTCAAAGCTAAAGGGACTGGGGGCTCTTCTGTATCACGGAAATGACGCGATATATTGACTGTTGTTTAACCTGTTTTTTTTTAATTATTATTATTATAAGTTAGTACGTAATTTTGTTTTTGATGTCACTTGCTTAACTCTTAAGAAAAGAAGGATATATTATTTCGATCCTATATTTTATTATTATTTGGATTTTAGCCCCCTTTAGGAGATGTTAACTTTCTGCTGAATTAATAAAGGTGAACTATTTTTTTTAAGTTTCTGGAATATAGAAATCTGAAGTTCCAGAATTAAGAAATCTTATAGGCTTTGATTAGCAGAACTTCTTTTCTGTTTTTATGTTAAGGATTTAATGCACAAGTGTACAGTTTTTTTTTTTTTTTTTGGGGGGGGGGGGGCGGTCTGAAGATTTTCTTCTCGGGGCTTGCTTTTGAAACAGTTTGCTCCATACACACTTTCTGATTTTATTTCTTACTTTTGTCAATTTAATCGCACGAATTTCTTATAATGATAATGTTATGCCCCTTTTTTGTGGACCGTTGTGACCAAACGTGAACATGGTAGACACCACAAGGTACCGACTCCGGACCCTTGTGATAGTTGCTGCCATCTTTGTTTTGTTAGTGACAATTCTTAGGCCATTACCCAAATCTTTTTCTGTGGAACAGTATTGTCTATGAAGAAGAATTATCATTCATTATTCGGAATAATTACTATCTAATTTTCTAATTATCTGGTAATCATCTAATTGGTAATTATCTAATTGCCAATACTAGTGGAATGTCTTCAGCCATTCTTCTTTTTGTGTCTTGTCGTGTTATAAATTAAATTAAAAGAAATCTTTGATAGTTATTTCCTGTATATGCGCCTTTTTTCAATGTAATTTTTGTCATTTTTATATCACTTCACTATCAGTGAACTGATATAGAAAGGACAAATATAGTAGTGTATTCGCTTTACATTCTTGTTGTTTTTGATTTCTTCGTCCTGAAGAGCTCCATTTGCTCAAGTGTCCGTTGCTACTGAACAAATATTCTTTTGCTGATATTTTTACAAATTTTATTGCCTTATTCTTTTTTGTATATAAATACCGGTGATAGTGTGTATGGGATTTCAGTGATTACTAACATTTTATCTTCCAAATTTGTCTGATTTTTTAAAGATGTTTGTGCTGTAAGCATATACTTGCAATACTTAATCCCAGTGCTTTTTTTTGGATTTTCTACTTTTATATATTTGTATTTTTTGGATCGTGCTAAAGTTGTACTCTGTATTGGTTTTTACGGATTTTTTTTTCGATTTTTTTTTTCGTGCTTTGGTTGAAACGTAATAAGAGGTATTTCATTTAAAACTAGCATACTCGTCCCGCGGAATATTCTCCTCCCATGGAGACCCCCTCCCCTGCAGAAAATTTCCCCCAATAAAATCACACCTCCCCCCGTCCGACTTTGGGGATTGTTTTTCAGACCAATCTAATTTGTATCAAACGTCATACTTCTGACAACAGAGCTAATCCCAGACTGAATGGAATTGTCCTTTACCCCAAATTTGTATAAATTACGTACTTAATTTATTTTTATTACATATGTAGAGAGTCGTAGAAAGATATGCAAACCATATTCAGTTTGATATGAAAATCCTCCTCTGATCTGACAATTCCCCCCCCCCCTGGATAATTTTACTCACATGTAAAATAATAATAATGATATTTCAAATTTGAAAAGTTTTTGAAAAATTTGGTTGAATACCAGTTTAACAAAACTTGAATACCAAATTCAGATAATAACTAACCCATTAATTGAAGAACAAGAAAATATTAATAATGTAACCGGAAGGAACTGTCAAGTATTTGTGTGGAGGGATTTCTAATTTCAGGCAGAGTAAAAAGTATTAAGGGGGCCATGGGGGGGGAGTGTTTGTGGCTAAAACTTTCGCATGAGTTTATTCAGCAACTTCTTGAGGTTTCATGGCGGTCGGATGAAAAGTGGTATAATGCATACAGGACACACGGACATACACACATTAGATAACTTTGGATTCCAAATGTATTTTTGCACAATGCCATCTATACCTGCTTCTAATAGCGCTTTATAGCGAAATCAATGCATTTATGTAAATGGTGACGTTCTTTAAGCTCATTACAGAGAATTGATGGGGCTTTTACTTTGTGGCTTTTTTGTGAATGTGAAAAACACTATAAATTTTGGGTCTGTCTGATGGGCCTTCATAGAATTTAAAATGCCAACACTTTGGGAAGCTTGATTTAAAAAGAAGCAACTTTTTATTCTTTTTCTTCTAAAAAAGAACCTGATAAAACGATAAAAACCGTAAAGAAGAGATAAATGAGGATAAAAACAGCCAGTGAAAAAAATCGCAAACTACAATGCGAATATTTCGGTCAAGACATCAAGCAGAATAGTAAAATAAAAAACCGATAAAATATAAAGATAATATAAAAAAACCAAAATAGGGTCTTCCTATGTTAGTTTTTTGTGTTTGTTTTTAGGTTTGGTTTTTTATATTATCTTTAGATTTTTATGGTATTTTTTCGTTATTCTGCACTGAGGACGGTCTAGCGGAGGTCTTGACCGAATCATTTGCATTGTAATCTGCGTTTTTTTTTTTTTTAACTGGCTGCATCTATCCTCGTTTCTCTCTTATTTACGGTTTTTCATCGTTTTGTCATGATTAGCCAGTGTGGTCTCAGAAATTACTAAAGAAGAACCCACTTTTCTTTTAGTTCCAATAGGTGCACATTGGTTCAAGAATAGGTAATGGGGTCAGAGGATATTTTCTAAGAGTGGAGGGGACACAAAACTGTTAGATTTTAGGTTACACATTTGTGTGTTGGAGGAAGGGGGGCTTCGAACTAACCCTGAAAAGGGAATCATGTTTCTTCTACGGGTAGATATATTCTTTAACATTGGTTTAATTAGAAATGATAATAATTATTATCGTTTTCTAGACTAGCCAATTATAATTGACTGTATATTTAGAAATGAAAATTGATTAGTTAGGTTTTTTTTTTCACAACAAGTCTTGTTGTTTTTTTGGCAATCAAATTGTATAATAATATAGATGATTTTTTATTTTCTTGTTTTTGTACGAGGGACAAACATTTTGAAGACACTTGGAATCTATAAACATTAATTTTAAAATAAACATACTTTGAGTAGAGAACATCTACAAAGAAACTAATCTACTTATTTTCA
This sequence comes from Artemia sp. Qi Xiang Cuo, assembly GCF_049724085.1. Lineage (NCBI taxonomy): Eukaryota > Metazoa > Arthropoda > Branchiopoda > Anostraca > Artemiidae > Artemia > Artemia sp. Qi Xiang Cuo. The sequence continues at coordinate 18,953,226 of NC_142811.1, forward strand.
TGGGCGTAGGAAGGAGGGCAGCTGCCGCCCCTAGACCTTCAAATTTACATTAGATATGGCTGAAAAAGCAGTTGATGAAAGGCCCTCCATCACACTATCGACTGCCCCTCCCCCCCCCAGACAATATGCTGCCTATGCCCATGCTTATTTTGTCTCATGGGTGTAAACTGGACCGAATCTTGGGTGAGTAAAGGATGTCAAAAGATCGTGAGGGGGGGGGGGTCAAGACAAATGCATTTTTTGCCTCAGTTTTCTTCTAAGAGCAGGGATGGAGGCTTGAGACCGACCTTGAGGGAAATAGTGACCCCCTTGTGTGCAAGTATGCTCTTTACCATTGAAAAAAAAAAAAAAAAAAAAAAAAAAAAAAATCAAGTCAATTGTAAAATTGGGGAATTCAGGGGTTAATATTAATTAATTATTTTTTTTATATTAGTGCTTTAAGGCCAAGGAAATAACGTATGTATCGAAGAAGAATGTTTTTAGTTTTTAAGAAAAATTTGTTAATTTAAAATAATTTTAATCATTAATTAAAGGAACTAATTTGTAATTTATCACAAAGTCGTCCTTTTATCTGATGTGTTGCTGAATAGTATAACCTTAATTTGTTTTTTTGCTAATTTAGTTTTGGCTTACCTGAATATACTGACCAAAAAAAAATTCTTGAAATGGTAATTGTAGTACCAAGTTCTTATTTTTTGTACAATTATTACTTTACATTCTTGCTATAAAAAGCAAGGCTGAAGCTGCTGAAAATTAAGGCCTTGAATTTGATTTGGTAGCATAACTGAGTGTGCCTAGGAGTATCAGTCAGTTGAAACAAACTTCTTTCTGCTGAGATCTATAAATGTTTAGTGCTGAAGGTTGGCAAAACCTGGGATTTTGTGCTAAGAATTTAGGAGTCGGAGAAACAAACTACTGCTGATGCTATTTTGGCATATTTTTACGCCTGATTTTTTTTTTTTTTTTTTTTTTTTTTTTAACTTGAAAAGTGCATATAGTATCTTGATCTAAATCAACTTAAACAACTTTAACCAACTTTTCTTTCGTTTGTTTGTAAACTATCTAAAATATACCTATCATATAAAAATAAAATGGTTGGTAAGCTCTTAATATCATTGAATTTCGTATTTTTAAAATGTTTCTTTTAATAATTAGGCTATAATCAGTATGGACTTTCTTTTCAAATATCAGGGGAAAAGCTTCTGAAACCGTCCTTAAGAGCGAGAGGGTGGGAACCTCTAAAGAAATCAATAAGAGAAAAAACAGTAATTTAAAATTACCAAATATGTATGTATGTGTTAATGAAGAATATTCGTTTTTGTTGTTGTTTTTTCCAATTGTGCAATAAGTAAGTTATGATCGATGCTTGATAATTTGTGAAGAACTACCGTATGCAAAGAAGCCATCTTATTGAAACCATTATGTTGGTAGCGGGTGTTTTACTTGTGCTATAAATGTGGCAGCTAAATGTTGACAGTCTTTCAGTGAAAATGTTGAGGAACAAACTGAATAAAAGAAATTACAACTATAAATAACAATTAGGGCTATAAATTGGTTTTAAAGAGAAAAAAAGCTACCCAAATTTTTTCTTATTTTTATGTCTAAATGAAAATTTACTATTGCTATGTCTATGCAGCATCGAGCCGTCTGGGACTAACACGGCCTCGAGTCCTTCTCTCCAACCTCACTATATTCTAAGCTTCACTCTTTACCCCCTATCATGAAGTTCCAATTTCCTTTAAATATTTACTTTTAACCTCCTCTTACCCTATTTGGGGACGACCTTACGCATCTTCTAAAGCATCTCAAATGCCAATCGGTTTCCGTAACCTTGACCTCGACCAACTCGAACCTCGACCAGTGCTGAAAAATCCTTCTTATACTTTTCAAGTTTGAAACATCTGCGTATTGTAAAAACTAGGTTATTAACGGGGTTTTTGAAATCATCAAATGGATAAGCCCATGAATAATATTGTTCAGTAATAGTAACATCATCATTATATTATAATAATATATTATTGTTGTTATTGTTATAATATACTATAATGCTAATTTTCAATAATGATAATAATTTTCTCAACAATAATAATACAGTTCATTTACTAAGAATGTTATAAATGACAGTGTTGTTCGGTGATTCATCTAGATACCCGTCTTCCCTGGAAAAAAAAATTGGTCACTCACTATGGTTGTATTTAAAATTTCAATATTTCAGAACAAGTAAAAATACTAATTTAAGTTAAAACACTAGTTTATCTTTTTATCGTGAATATGAACAAAAACCAATTTGGCAGAAAACTCACGTAAAAATAATTTTTAATATTGAACGTTTAGAGTTTAAGCATTTTTACATAAATATTTGGGAAAATTCCCTTTTCTTAAAGACCTTAGAAATATACTATGTCTCGTAATAGCATACTGCCGTAGAATGTTTTGCAAGAATTGAAAATAATTGAAAATTAACGTAAAATTTATCGCCATCTAGGACCTTTGTGTTTTAATATTGAATATTTAAGGTTTAATCATTTTTTTCATAAATAGTCCTGAATATTCCCTCTTCGTAAAGACCTTGGAAGTATACTGTGTCGCTTAATAGCATGCTAAATCCCATAGAATGGGAGAAATAAATTTTTTTTAGAGAATTGAACATTTTTGCAAGAATTGAAAATTGATGTAAAATTCATCGTCTTCTGCAAACCTTGTTTGAGAAAAAACCTGAATGCACAAAAAATGCGTAAAAATATTTAGAGACAGAAAAGTGTATATAACAATAAAATCTGCTGAATTTTTTTTTTTAGAAAACTTTGGATTTTCTAATAAATGAAATAAATATTTTTGGTCCGCTTTGGACAGCATGGCTATGAACATAAAGGACTCGTTCCAGAACCGAATTATCATGATGATTTATAATAAATTATTCATTATTACCTTTATAATAAAATCACTGAAAACTACAAATTCAACTTCTTTTGTATTCATAATAAGCAAGAAACAGTAATTTTTCAGCTCTTTTGGCAGTTACAATATTAATAGTCCTGCTAATAATAACTCATTCCAGCGTCAAGCCGCCTGAGGCCACCACAACGGTGCATGCTTCTACATATCAATCTTTTTGAAGCTACCCTTTTAACACTCTCCCAAGAGGTTTCGGTTTTCGGAAAATCCTTCCTTGAAACCTCCCATCCCCATTTGAGGACCTCCTACTTTTCGTCTGGCCCTATACGGTTGGTCGAAAAGGATGATGTTTGGCAATTTACCATCCGCAGAATGTGTCCTAGCCATTTCAAACTTTCACTCATTATAGCCCTAGAAAGTGGGATAGAACCACATTTTTCATACAGCTTACTGTGTGAACGGGTACCCAAAATTATCCTTAGACAGATCCTCTGGAAAACATCTAAAAACACCTCCTTCGTATTTGGGAGGGCCCATGTATTAGAAACTTACTTGACCAAAACAATTTTTTCGTATTCTCCGGTATTTTGAAATGCAAATAATAACGAATTTATCATGATAATATTCTTGTGGAACGCAGTTTTGTTGAGAATGGCATTTTTGTTAATAACTGAAAACGCTATGGACACTTAATCTTATTATCGTTCAAGGGCATACCCAATATTTTTGTTGGGGTGGTTTTTTTTTTTGGGGGGGGGGGGTTACGAAAAAAACTTTAAAAAGACATCAAAAATTTGTTTATATGCATTTTTGTTAAGTTTTGTCGATACGACAAAAAATTTGATGGCGGGGGGGGGGGGGGTTCTAACCCAGAAACCCCCCTTCCCCTGGGGTACGGCCTTGTTACAGTTACTCTTAAATATCCACAGAAGGACATAGTTTCCATAGAAAATTGGGGTTTTGGTTCCAGGGCTGTTGTATTGAAAGTTAGCAATTTCAGATGTAATGCGTATAACTGTCTGTTCAGTTAAAAGTAGATTTAAATTGTTATATAATTATGATGGTAGCTCTTTTGCATCCGGTAGTTTGAAAAGGAAAGCCTGTGCCATGAGTTTTATTTTATGTTTTAGTTCTGCAATATATCTGACTTCTACTTAAAAAATCAAAAACCTCCTGTTACAAATGAAAAACAGAACAAAAATCTGCTGTTACAAATGAATGGGTTTGAATTTGATAAACTGATTTAAAATTTAGGCTAAATCAATAGTGAGGGGTTAGCAGTATATTACCATCAAAACGTAAGCATGTTCCCCTTATAGCTTTTTGGCCATAGAATAAATGGCCCTAGAAGAAATAAACCTCATTTATAGACCACTTTAAGTGAACCCTCCCTCCCCACTTCCTTACCATCAGCAATAATTGATGAATTTGAATTTAACAATTTTATACTTTGCAACAAGCATTGGCGAAAAAATAGTATTTTGTTAAAAAAAAGGCTTCTTTAAAGTGATATTACCTTATGAATAAATATTAGTAAGTTAGTGATAATTGATATCAGTATATTAGTAATAATTAATATTAATAGTCGAATACTAGTAATGATGATGTATTTGCCAGGGGCGTAACTTGCTATGGGACAGGGGGGAGGGGGTCAATTGCTGCTCCCATTACTTTGTTTGGGATTGGCAGTTTATAGTAAAGGTACTATAAAGTACCTCTATAGTACTTTTATTACCTTTATGGTACCAAATGGCTTATTTTTTAGTTTGTACTGTCATTTTCACTTGATTTTGGAAAATTAGCTCCAACTTGCTCCCCCCCAGGATTTTGACGAAATTACGCCAGTTGTATTTGTCCTAAGCAAGCTAAGTCTCCTCATTCTGTCACTATCATCTGCAATTGCAAAATATTTATTTATTTAAAGTTTAACACATAAAGGCAATATTCTGTAAAGGCTGTAATTGTTTGTAATTAAGCACCAAGTAAATAAATTATAAAAGTATTAATTATAATATAATTATAAATTATTATAATTTGATATATAATTATAAATATATAATTATAAATATTATTATTATAATTATAATTTATAAATATAATTATAATATTAATTATATTAATTATAAAACGAGTGATAATAATGAAGAAAAGAGAGAATAATTAAAACTATCAAACATGGTGGTGCATAGAGGAGGGACTGATATGAATGAAACTGTGTGGTGATGCTAATGTATTGCAGGAAAGGACTAACGTCGATTTGTGGTAATATGCTGAAATTTATGTAATATATAATATGTAAGTAATATATGGGGATGAACAGTGGACATATACACTAAATGTGTAGCTTGGCTCTCCAAATCAAAAGAAAGTATATCATTGCTGTTGGGCCTAAAGGTTTTTTTTTTACATTTTGAAACGTTTGAAATAATTGCCAAAAACCTTCTACGGAGCTGCATTCAAAGAAGGATCAGCCCGGTAATTTACAGCTCGGCAATTTGTAATTTTCCTGATTTATATTACCCTGCTAGTTCTTCTTTTGAGAACTGCATGATTCTTGGAAATTACCTCAGAGGCGGGAAAATGTCAGATACAATGTTTAGCCGTAACAACGACGATAGGTTTTTTTGTTAGATGCAAAAAATAATGGCAAAAAAACAAATGCATAGAGGGCATTCTAGAACTTTGATACTGTCAAAGTACGTTATATTATGTTTATGATCTGATAGTAACGCAGCCTGGAAGTTAAGAATGCGTTCGACTTCTCTAAGATTACTAGTTTAGAATTATAGAGAATTGGTACTAGCAGTCCATGTTTTTCAGATATATTGTGGAACTGTTATTATCTTTTTTTTCCGTCCTTTTATATCCTTTTTCGTCCTTTTACCCCTAGTATTTTGTGTTATTTATTTGCGTGTGCTTGTTTGCCCACCGAAGGGTGTTCTATGGATGACCTTTATTCATACTAATAAAATCAAATATTACCATTAACGTCTTTCCTTCTTTGAAGAAATTGTTTAATTTTAACGAAACCAGAAATAAAAATTGTTATTTCTGAGTTAGAAAATAGTTTAGTTGTATAACTATATTGTCCCTTCTACGCCATAAGGGGACAAATGAAAACTCTTAAGTTCTACAGGAGATGAAATTAAAGGTAAAGATCCAATGAAATAAAAGACCTGCTGCATGAGACTCATCAGTAATATACTATATAATAGTCTCATTAAGGAAATCCAGGATTAAAAAATGTCGAAGCTGTTCCCTGGAATGATCTAAATGGAAGTTAATTGATTGACAAATACACTTCACCAATCAATTTAGCATAAAAATCCGACCTCTTTCCGCTTCTTGGATAGGATTAATGTTACGGAAAGGTTGGGCAATATGAAAATTTACCGTCGTTAACTGTATATAGCAGAATTAACCAATTGTCATCCGCACACCTTCTATATTGTCTAAAATTCCTTCCACTTTTGACATTTGCTAATTCTTCTCGAGATAGAGCTACCAAATTGTTTCTAGTCGATTTGGCTGTTCGATTGCTAGTAGGGCCAATGGTGTAAATGGGGGAGAAGGGCATTTATCCCTACTTAGATTTTGTTGTCCCCCCCCCCCCGAATTTCGAAAATATGTTTTTGGAGAGTTTTCATTGAATTTCAGGCAAAACTTAAAAGCCTTGTGCAATTCAGCTTATAATTGACAAAAGCTGTAAATAGTGCAAGTATGCACTATAAGTAAATAGCATACTGTATTGGAGCTTGACGAAGGATTCTCGGACAACCTAAATTGGGTTGCTGTCCCCAAGGATGGATACAAAATTGATGTTTAAGGAAGGGGGACACCGGTAAAGTTTGTTTCCCCCTGGGAACTTTTTGCCCCTTAATTAGTGCAAGTTTCTATCTTGTGGGGGCACACGCCCCTAACCACCCCCTCAATCCGTCCTTTCTATTTTAAAAAGGTTTTGCGCCTTTTTTTTTCATTTTTTTTTTTCCAAATTTTGTGAGGATAGGTGTGGTGGGGTCAAAAATTATTTCCTCCGTCCTTTCGATTCTGATGAATAGATAATTCTTCTGGGTTTTTCTTTGTTTTGGTGGGCTTTTTTTAGCCGAAAAACCTTTTACTAGCCAAGTTGTTTATTATGGTTTGCCTCCCCGTAGTAGCATAATATTTGTAGACTAAAAAGGGCACAAGCCACTCCAATTTCCAATCGAATGAGCCCTTTTCGAAGTTTCTGCGGCACCTCCTTCGAAACGAAGTGTCCTGGTCTAGAGAAAAAAAATAAAATAATACATTGCGCCAACATCGTTCTTTACTAGGCAGCGCGGTTGCGCTACCTATGATTTCTGTTCGTTTTTTATTGACATTGTCTTTTTCATGGGAAAAAATAATAATATTTTATATCTTTTCAGTTTTTTTCTATAAGAATCCATAGTTTGGGTTTCTATTTGTATGTTGGAGGAACTTTTTCAACAATTTTTAATCCCGACACAAACAGTATTTTTTAATGTAATTTTATAAGTCCTGAAGTTGACTTGAAAAATAAAACATTATCATTACCAAAAGATTATATCTATGCTCTTTGACGACCTAGATACACTTACACTCTATCAGCAGAAGTGCTGAAGACTTTTTTTGTGCTGAAGACGTGTAGTTTACATACAGGTGAAATATCCGCGTTGTTTTAATACTTCATATTTTCTCCCTTATGGCCACAGTCTCGTTCACTGTCTTTTCATTGAGTTTTTTCTCTCTTTGTTGTTTTTTGTCATGGCACGTTCGGCTGTAATGGCACGTTCGCAGTCTCGTTTGTTGTCTTTTTATTGATTTTTTTCTCTCTTGTTGTTTTTTGTCATGGCTGGCCAGTTCAGCTTAAGAACACAATAGTGTTGCGTAAGTAAAGAGCATTGTGGGCACAATGAATTATTTTTTAGTCTTAGACCAGGCCACTTCGTATTGAAGGACTTCTCGTAGAAACTTCGAAAAGGGCTCATTCCATTGGAAATTGAAATGGCTAATGCCCTTTTTAATCACGCCCACCATTCCCCCAAACACACCCAATCAAAATTTTGAGATAGCCATTTTGTTCAACGTAGTTGAAAGGTCCGGAAGTTATGTCTTTGAGGATGATAACCCCCCCCCCCAAACCCTCAGAGCAAGGGGTTTAAGTTATGCCCTGGGGGCATATACAATTTTTTATAGAAAGGGTGGTCGTATAAACTTACGAGGGGGCTCATTGGATTGGTAATCAGATTTCTCTAATACCCTTTTTAAGATTCAAAGTGATCAGAGGGTAGGTAACCCCCCAAACACACACACAAACACACACTCACGTCGTTTTTTTCCGAAATGCATCTGATAGAAATTTTGAGATGGCCATTTGTTGTAACAGAAACTTCGAAAAATGCTCATTCGACTGGAAATTGAAAGGATCTTTTTAATAGTCAAAAGTTATTGGAGGGCAACAAGCCCCCCTCCCACTCACCCATCAATTCTCAAAATACATCTAATCCAAATTTTGAGATAGCCATTTTGTAAAGCGTAGTTGAAAGGTCTGGAAGTTATGTCTTTGAGAATCACAACTCCCCCACGGCCCTCAGCGCAAGGGTTGTAAGTTATGCCACGAGGGTATATAAGGTTCTTATGGAATGGGTGGTCGTATAAAATTCAGAGAGGGCTCATTGGATTGGAAATAAGAAATTCTAGTTTATTTTATAAGAGTCAAATTTATCGGGGGCAGTTGCCCCCCCCCCCCCCCCTACGTTGTATTTTCCATAAATGCATCCGATAAAATTTTGAGATTGCCATTTGTTCAAAAACTGTCCTAAGATCATATAATAAGGCCTTTGGGGTGGACAGAATCCCCCAGAGTCTGGGGGTAAGGGCTGTAAGATATACCCCAGGGACATATCAGGTTTTTATGGAAGGGTTGGTAGTGTGAACTTTAAAAGAGGTTCATTTAATTTGAAATGTATAGTTCAAGTTCCTTTTTAAGAGTCAAACAAGATGGAGAGCAACTAGCCCCCCTCCCTGACATCCTCTTTTCCCAAAACACATTCAATTGAAATGCTGAGATAGTCATTTTGTTACCAATAGTCCAAAAATCATATAACAATGTATTTAGGGTGGACAGAATCCCTAGAGTCCATGGGCAAGTGTTGTAAGTTATGACCCTGGGCATATAAGGTTTTTCGGGAAGGCGTGGTCATATAAGCTTTGGATCGGATTGCGCTCATTTGGTTTGAAGTCCAAAGTGGAGGGCAATCAGCCCCCCTCCCAAGCCTTTCATTCCCCAGAATACATCTGATCGAAATTTTATATATCCATTTTGTTCAGCCTTTTTGAAAGGTCCAGTAATTATGGCATTGGGGATGTCAACCTCCCCACAGTCCTCAGGACAAGGGCTGTAAGCTAGACAATTGGTTCATTCTTTACACACAATATATGTTATTGAGAAAGGTATACATGTTTGAACTCCACTTTCCAAGAAGACGAAGGGCATTCAGGTGAGCCTTTCAGAGAATGTTTTGAATTAAATCAAAACATGTTATGTGTATTAGGATTGTTAAAAGGGTGTAACACTGGAATAACTGAGTATATTAATTTGGAAAATTCAGGAAATCATAAGGGAGATGATCAAAAAGACAATATTTGCATGCTACCAATACTGCTACAAATACCGCCACTACTACTATCTGACCAATCTATTTGCAGTATTGAGGGGAAATTAGAGCTTAATCAAAAGACGCTATGTGCATACAAATTTTCGAAATAGCCTATCTCATCAATTGATTTGGGTTTAAGATGGAATTTTTAGAGAATACTTAAAGGGGAAGTTCATCTCACCAAAATGCAATATGTGCACACTACTGCTAATACTACTGTTACTGCAACATTTACTACTATTACTACTACTTCTATTGTTACTACAGCAAAATATTAGCAAAATATTAGGAACAGTTTTGTGTATGAAGTTAAAACTAACAGGGCTTGTTGTGAGGGATATTGAACTATCCAAAAGAAAATATTTTCATCCTAATACTACTGCTTCCTCTCATACTACTACTACTGTTACTATTATTACTAATACTGCCACTAAAGCTTAGACTACTACAACTAATTCTACTGCTAATGCTACTTCTACTGGTATTAAAGCTAAGGATATTAAGGTGAAAAATTTGGGATGTATAGTAACTAAATGGAACTAAATAGAAACACACTATGCCCAAACAGGTTGTCAACCGGACGCATCAGAAATGCTTCAAGAATGGTTGATGCTATTAAGCTGAAACTTTCAGTGTGTGTTGAAGGGGATGTTGAAGAAGCCGAAGATGCTATGCGCATACTGTCACTAATGCTGCTACAACTATTGCTACTCTACAATCTAAAGGTATTAAGGCGAATCTTTGAAGGAATATTTAGGTGGATGAAGAACTGAATCAAAACAAACTATGAGCATGTGGATGTGCATGACACAGTAATATCTGAAGAACAAATTATATTATTAAGTTAAACCTTTAAGGATAAGTTTTGGGGGATTTTGAATTAGCCAGAAGGGACTATGTGTATGCTATTAATACTACTACTACAGTTACTGTAACTAATGATGCTAAGGGTATTAAGGTGAAACTTGTAGGGAATGTTAAGGAGAAGTTACAATTAGAAAAATTAAGCAAGAAAAACGGGTTTTAATTTTGATAAAGCAGTAAAGCAGATATTCACTGCTTTATCAAAATTAAAACCCAATTTTCTTGCTTAATTTTTCGTAAATGGAAAAGCAGTGTGGTCTACGAAATTATTTAGTTTCAATTAGACGAAAAAATTTGTGTGCATGCAGGTTTTCAAAAGGACAAATAAGCAATATCATAGGCTACACCACTCTATAAAAGCTACAAATATTATTGGAAATTTTACAGGAGCTAATTCGATTCAAAATTAAAAGTTCTGGTGGCCTTTTTAAGAGTAAAAAGAGATTGGAGGGCAAGCAGCCCTTCTCTCAAGCCCATTCATTTTCCAAACACATCCAGTCAACATTTTGAGACAACCATTTTTTTCAGCATAGTAGAACGGCCAAGCAACTATGTCTAGAAATATTGAGTATGCCAACCCCCCACAATCGTGAAATTGACCCATTATGCTTTAAACTGAATATTGCTTTAAACTAAATCAAAAGGCAGTGTGCTTATGGTTGCCAAGAAGAAATCTCAGCAATATGTCGAGAATGACTGGGAGTATTAAGTTAAAACTTTTGGGGCTAATATTATTACTACTTCTGTTCTAACAATTTAAATAAATAAAAGGAGTGTAAGTGTATCTAGGTTGTCAAAGAGCATAGACATAATCTTTTGGTAATGATAATGTTTTATTTTTCAAGTCAACTTCAGGACGTATATAATTAAATTAAAACATACTGTTTGTGTCAGGATTAAAAATTGTTGAAAAGGTTTCTCCAACATACAAATAGCAACCCAAACTAAGTATTGTTATAGAAAAAAACCGAAAAGATATAAAATATTATTTTTATCATGAAAAAGACTAGGTCAATAAAAAAAAACGAAAAGAAATTAATCTAAAAAACTCTCTCCACAAAATAAGTTTTCAAACTATAGTAAACAGCTTCGTTACGCTAAATATGAGTAAAAATAATTTCAAGGAAGTTTCTAATGGCAAAACCACCACAAATTAACACCAATAAATATATGAAACTCAAAACGAACAGAAATCATAGGTAGCGCAATCGCGCTGCCTAAGTAAAGAACGATGTTGGCACAATGTATTATTTTTTTTTTATTTATTTTGTTTTCTTCTTTAGACCAGGGCACTTCACATCGAAGGAGGTGTCGTAGAAACTTCGAAAAGGGCTCATTCGATTGGAAATTGGAGTGGCTTGTGTCTTTTTTAATAGTCGAAAGTGATTGGAAGGCAAATAACTGCCCTTCCACGCCCACCATTTCCCCAAACACATCCAATCAAAATTTTGAGATAGCCATTTTGTTCAGCGTAGTTGATTTCCAGATAGAAATTATGTTTTTGAGGAGGACACTCCCCCACAGCCCTCAGGGTAAGGGTTGTAAGTTATGCCCTGGGGGCATATAAGGTTTTTATAAGAAAGGGTTGTCGTAGAAACTTCAAAAAAGGCTCATTCGATTGGAAATTCAAAGGGCTAGTGCCCTTTTTAATAGTCGAAAGTTATTGGAGGGCAACTGGCCCCCCTCTCACGCTCACCTTTTCCCCAAACACATCCAATCAAACTTTTGAGATGACCATTTTGTTCAATGTAGTTGAAAGTTCTGTAAATTAGGTCTTTGAGAGTGACAACACCCTCCCCCCCCCACAGTCCTCAGGGCAAGGGTTGTAAGTTATGCCCTGGGGGTATATAAGGTTTTTATAGAGAGCATTGTCCTAGAAACTTCAAAAATGGCTTATTTGATTGGAAATTGAAATGGCTAGTGCCCTTTTTAATAAATATTTAGATATCAAAATTTTGAGATAGTCATATTGTTCGACGTAGTGAAAAAGTCTGGAACTTATGTTTTTGAGGATGACACTCCCCCCATAGCCCTCAGGACAAGGGTTGTAGGTTATGCCCTGGGGGCATATAAGGTTTTTTTTTTTAATAGAAAGCGTTGTTGGAGAAAATCATTCGATTGGAAATTGAAACGGGCTAGTGCCCTTTTTAATAGTCGAAAGTGATTGGAGAGCAAGTAACCCCCCTCTCAAGCCCACTATTTCCCCAAACACATCCAATCAAAATTTTGAGATAACCATTTTGTTTATCTTAGTTGAATGGTCCGGAAATTATGTCTGAGGATGACAACCCCCTCCCACTCAAGGTAAGGGTTTTAACTTATGCCCTGGGGCATATATGGTTTTTATAGAAAGCGTTGTTGTAGAAACTTCAAAAAGGGCTCATTCGATTGGAAATTGAAAGGGCTAGTACCTTTTTAAATAGTTGAAAGTGATTGGAGAGCAGCTAACACCCCTCTTACGCCCACTATTTCCTCAAATACATCCAATCAAAATTTTGAGATAGCAATTATCTTCAACATAGTTGAAAGTTCTGGAAATTAGGTCTTTGAGGATGACACCCCCCCCCCTCCCCCAGGCCTCAGGGCAAGGGTTGTAGGTTTTGCCCTTGGATCATATAAGGTTCTTATTGAAAGCGTTGTCGTAGAAACTTCTAAAGGGCTCATTCGATTGGAAATTGAAAGAGCTTGTGCCTTTTTTAATAGTTGAAAGTGATCGGAGAGCAACTAACAACCCTCGCACGCCCGCCATTTCCCCAAATAGATTCCATAAAAGTTTGTAGATAGCCATTTTTTTTAAAATAATTGAAAGTTTTGGAAATTAGGTATTTGAGGATCAGAACCCTCTTACAACCCTCAGGGCAAGTGATGTAAGTTATGCCCTGGCGGCATATAAGGTGTTCATAGAAAGTATTGTCGTATAAACTCAAAAAGGGCTCATTTGATTGGAAATTGAAAGGGCTAGTGCCCTTTTTTAATAGTCGAAAGTGATTGGAAGGCTTGACATTCTTATAGTAAAGATTGATGTGGGTACAATGTATTATTATTATTCTTTTTTTCTTTAGACCAGGGTACTTTGTATCAAAGGTGTTGTCTTAGGAACTTCGAAAAGGACTCATTCGATTGAAAATAGAACAGGATAATGCCTTTCTTAATAGTTGAAAAGGATTGGAGGGCAACCAGTCCCCCTCCCACCCCCACCCACCCAATTGCCCATTATTTTTTAGAAAAAAATGTTTCCTTAATATCAAATCATAATTCACTATGTTAATGCTAATTCCCAATAAGGCATCTCAGCAGTATCCCAAGAACGGCTGAGGGTATTATATTCAAACTTTCGGGGCTACTTCTGTTCTTAAAATTTAACTAAATCAAAATAGCGTAAGCGTATACAAGTTATGAAAGAAAGTAAGCTGATTTTTTTTACAAATGATATTAAGTTTTCTATTTCAGGTCAACTAGAGGAGGTATGAAACTAAATTAAACACTTCTATTTGTGTCCAGATTTTTAATAAGGTGTATGTTGTTAAAAATTGCTGAAAATTTTTCTCCAGCACCGAAAACGAACAGAAATTACAATAAATAGCCGCGTCAAGGTCAAAACGAGCAGAAATTAACATGAGTAAGGCTAATAGCCCCCATGGCTTCCCAAGACCAGAACATAATTTGCACTTTACTGAAAAAAATACAAATGAATGTGCATTGTCAGTTTAATATACATATATTGATATTTAGTAATCAAAATGTTAATATTATTTGATTTATTAAAGTTATAAAAGTAAAACATTTATATTTTTCTAAGTTTTTTATTTATTTATTAGTTATTACGTATATTAGTTTTTTTAAAGACAATCCACGGTCATTTGTTTTTGTTTTCTTTCAGTAAAACCCTAAGTTATGTTCTGGTCTTGAGAAGGCATGGGGGTTATCAGTTGTACTAATGTTAATTTTTGCTCGTTTTGAGTTTGACTCGGCTATTTATTGTAATTTCTGTTGGTTTTGAGTTTTATTTATTTAATGATAGTGATTTGGAGTGGTTTTACGCTTGGAAGATTATTTGACTTTATTTCGACTCATTTTTGGCTTACTGGAGCTCTTTACTTTTATTTGAAAAACTTGTTTTGTGGAAAAAGTTTTTTCAATTAATTTCAATATTAAAACAAAAATTAAAGATCTATAAAAAAAAAATTATTGTTGAACATTGAGCGTTCTTATATGGCATAAGAAACATTGTGTTCTAGGAAGTAAGCGTTTTCAGTGCTACGTCTAATGTTGACTTAATTTGCGCAAATTCTCCCATATTCTCTAGGGGCTATTTTCTGCAAACCTGAATTTTTCGGACGAATACTGGAAATATACTGCTCTTTGATTTAAGGGGAAAGATATTTTCATGGGATGGATTTGCTGCTTCCTGGTATGAAAACCAATTTTTATTTATGTTTTATTTTTAATTTTTGAGTCTATTCAATCTAATTAATTATTTAGTTTATTTATTCTATTTTTTCTATACTTTTCGTTTTATCTATATTTTCTTTTCTTCTCCTTCGTATGTGAGTAAGTGATCATTTAAAATTTTCTTCTGTTTTTCATCTCTGAATAAGCAATTCACATGTCATCCTCCTTTGTACAGGCCAATGAGCCTTTGGGGGAATAATAACATGTAATATTGTATGTGTATCTAATGAAGAATATAACTTATCTTATCTTATAACTTTGACCTTTTGAAATGCTGAAGACGTTCTTACCTACCTTCCGTATGATCATGAATCCTTAGTGATTTGTCAGATGCAAATTCTCAAGCAACAGTGTATGAGAGGTAAGTCCTTTTTATTCTTTTTTTAGTCGGTTTTATATTTGGTCAACGTAAGGTTTCTGAACTTCACAGTCTATAATTATTTCTTATGCTCAATTTGAATTTGTTGACTTTCTCAGTAATCCTAGAATTACTTCAAAAGAACTAAATAAAATATTATTTACCCTATTTTTGGAGAACCCACTAAATCGTAAACTAGGACGCAATAAATAATTATTAGCACCTGGATAAACAAAAGAAAATTGAACTATACTCTCTGCACAGTAGCATCAATTTGTGAAATCGAAAGGGGAAGGGGATTGGTACAAAAAACATGCTTATAATAAAAACTCTTATTTTGTAATATTAATAAAAATTCTATCAAGAGATTTTCATGTTTCTTTCCATTTTGATACAGGTTGGTAAACAGTTTTTAGATAATATGTATATACCCGATTATTAAAAGGATAAGGGAGCTGGCATTTATCCCTGGAAAATACTCCCTCCCCCACCGGAAAACACAGTGTGGAGAATATTTCTTGGACAAATTTTCTTTCCAAAATTTTATTTCATACAGAAGTAGCTTTACATAGAGGGGGGGGATGGCGTTGTTCCTTGAGTGGTTTTTTATGTCATGCTATTGATCTTCAATCTGAAATACAACTTTTAGATTTTTATTCATTTCACTAGCCAGGATATCAAAAATGCATAGACTAAATTGGCTCAATTTGGTTAGTTGAATTTTTTTTGTTACGACAATAATTCTTTTAAATTTGTTTGGTAAAATTCTACTTTAGCTATTTTTGACTATCTTGGAAAGGGGTTAGGTTATGAAAATGAAACTTTCAGGGATGGGTTTACAGTCTAAAGTATGTCCTGGGAAGGTATTTTGAAGTACCTACCTCCACTCCTCTCTCTAGAGGGTCCTAACCTTTGATGATCTTTAAAACTCTGTGTGTTATAAAAGTGAAACCTTGTAAAATAGATCTTCAGCTTAAACGAAGCGCAACAAAATTATTTTCAGCTTTGATTGAGGGCTCATTGGATTGAAAATTAAATGTTCTAGTTCACTTTTTAAGCATCAGCAGAGATCGGAAGGTAACTAGCCCCCCCCCTTTCCTCTGCGCCCTTTTTCCTCAAACCCATCCATAAGAACTTTGAGATAGCCGCTTTTTTCAAAATAGGCTTAGTTCTAAGATCATATATATATATATATATATATATATATATATATATATATATATATATATATATATATATATATATATATATATATATATATATATATAAGAACTTTGAGATAACCGCTTTTTTCAAAATAGGCCTAGTTCTAAGATCATATATATATATATATATATATATATATATATATATATATATATATATATATATATATATATATATATATATATATATATATATATATATATATATATATATATATATATATATATATATATATATATATATATATATATATATATATATATATATATATATATATATATATATATATATATATATGTGTGTGTGTTGAACAAGTATTGAGTCTCTTCCGCTAAGTTTTCCGTATAAAGTAACTGTAAGGGACATGTTATTTTTTAATATAATTTAAATAAAACACGTTATAGTCCGCATAATTAAAAAAAACATTTCACTGTTGAACCTTTTTAGTAGTTGAGAAGTGATTGAAAGGCAACCAATGCTTCTCTCACGCCCACCATTTTCCCAAACATATCCAATCAAAATTTAGAGATATCATTCAAAAAAGACTCATTCAGCCAAAAGTAATCGGAGGGTAAAAATTTTGAGATTTATTGTTAAAAATAGCTCAAAGATCATATAACAAAAACTCCGGTGTCAACACAACCCCCCAGGACCCGGGGACAGGCGTCGTAAGATATGCCCTAGGGGCATGTATCGTTTTTATGGAAGAAATGCTTGTATAAACTTCAAAGAGGGGTCAGTTGATATTATTGCTCTTGTGGAGTCGTGGCATAGTGACGATACAGTGCCTTATTTTGAAGGATACTGGGTATAAAATGTGGGGCATAAACCAACAAAGAATATGAGATATTATGGAGGTATTTTGTTGTTAATTAAGCAAGTTCGTTTCCGTAAACCTTTTCGAATTTCTAGTGTATCGGAGAATATTATATGGGTTCGGATTCATCTTATTACTGGTAAAAGTTTGATTTTAGGTGCCGTGTACATTTCCCCCCAGAATAGTTCGTATGTAGTAGAAGTAACATGGGATTTATTAGAGGAGGAGCTTAGGCAATTGCGATCACGTTTTTATAAGGATTATTTTTTGGTGGTGGGGGACTTTAATGCTTATACGGGAATATGCAAGGAGATTAGTCAAGTTTCATTTGTTGATACACCGGACCTTATACCTGATATTTATAATACATATAGAAGGAGCAAAGATATTGAAAGAAGGGTTAATTGTTGGGGTAAACGGCTTCTGGAACTGTGTTCAGACAATGCATTAGTGACTGGAAATGGAAGATTTGGGAAGGATAGGGAGGAGGGTGAGTTTACCTGTCTGTCGGGGACAAACCCTATTGTAATTGATTATAATTTGGTTGGTATTGAGCTCGTGGCCCTGACAGTTGACGTTGAGGTTCTTAGGGTCGTAGGCTCTGACCACTTACCAGTTGAGATTAAGCTTTGTCTTGGAAGAAGAGTTCCAAGGAATAAAAAAGGTGATAGTCCTACTAGGAGGGTTACAAAAGATCTCTGTTTTTCAGGGAAGTTTGTATTGCAGATTTTGTTCGAGTTAAGACAGAAGAACTAGAGTTAGAAATTTTGAACCTTAAGAATGATATTTTGCTAAAAATCCTTAATTTCAGAGGACTTTTGGAATGCAGTGGATAGAGAAAAGTTCCCTTTGTTGAAAAAAGTGGCATATAAAATTGAATGATTTTTTGGTTCGATATATTCATGGGAATCATTGTTTTCAAACATGAACTTAATAAAATCAAGTTATAGATCTTAACTCACCAATGAGCATCTTTATGATTGTCTGCTAACAGGATTATCATCATACGCTCCTAATTATGAAGCTCTGGCCAATGAAATGCAATGCCAAAGATCACATTGACTTTATTATATTTTTTAATTAAATGTTTTCTTTGTATTTGTGTGTTTTGTTTACTTTCTTTACATTTTGTAGATACATTTTTCTGTGTGTATGCAATTTGGAAAAAATGCCAAATAATTTTATTATTTTGAAACATTTTTGTTTATTATTTATTAATAAATTATGACTATAAGAAAATACGAAAATAAATTATCGGAAAATGACAAGTTATGGAAGGGGTTTGTCAATTTAAAATAGGTCGTGCTCGATACCCTACCGATATTTTAGAATGTGCTCTAGACTAAAAAAAAATTATGGGAACCCGTTTAATTAGAGCATCACCAAGTAAGCATTGTCTGACTAATTATGTTGTTTGACTCTCCTATCCGACAAAATTTGTGGCAAAAAAAACTTTATTAGCTTAGAAGCTATGAAAAAGTGTATGTAAAAAATGAGTTTTTGGTTAAATATGTAAAAACTGGTTTTTGGCTAAAAAAAAAGGTTATTATGAAGTGAATAAGAGCAATATTTTTTCTTTAAGTTCTACAATTAACTGTGCATAAGCAGTAGGACCCTACTGCTTTGATAGACTAAAGAAACACAAGATAAAAAAGACTAAGGTTTATTGACAAGTTGAACTGTTCGGTTATTTTTTAATTGAATAAAAAATTAAACAGTTCATTATCTATTAGAATGTTCAAAATGTACTCGTCATAAATTTAGATAAAACATGCTTCTTAGATAAGGTAACTAGAAATAAATTTTGGTGACTGTTGCTAACTAATTAATAAATGAAAAATAATAGTACATAAAATTATTAATGATAACAATAATAAATTACAGTATAATAATTTTATATATATATATATATATATATATATATATATATATATATATATATATATATATATATATATATATATATATATATATATATATATATATATATATATATATATATATATATATATATATATATATATATATATATATGTATATATATATATACTATCTTTATAAGTGAGCAATAACGGTGGATATGTGTAAATATGTATGTACGTTCTCAAAAACGACCCCATATTAAATAAATATGGTTTATTATTTAATTTAGGCTAAAAGTCTTTGTCAGAGAAACAGTTATTTCTGGTTTTTGAAAATATTGCCCACTAGAATTTCGATTTATTCTAGGCGCGAATTTGGCAAAAAAGGAAGAAATTATATCAGCCCTGCCTGATTCAATAAATTCTGATTTCATTAGGTACGCAAATGAATCCGTCTAGGTTCTCAAACGCTTTCATTTGGTACTTGAAATGTCTATTTTGATACTGAAGAATCTCAAAATTCCTCAAGCCAAAGTTGTCAATGTTATGGATAAGATATTTGATTCACTGAAAGTTGACGATGAAGGTTTGACGTCTGTTGATTTTGACGTTCGTATGAGTTTTCTGGCAGAGCTTTTAAAAAGGTAATACTTTGTTGACTAGTGATACGTAGAAAATATCTTGATTGTTTCTTTTTCCATAATGATAAAAATTTATTTGTAACCCACTTTTATACAAAACAAGCGGAGTAAATCACGCTAAAACAGAAGAAAAATCAAATACACAGAAACAAATATAACTTAAACCTTGATCACTGACAAAAACACGAGGATGACATTATGGTTTGGGCCTAGGGACACAAAGGCATGTCTTGTTAAATTATTACTAAGCAATTCAAATGATTTGATAATGTCGGTAGCACCATACTTCTCAATAATACGTATATTGCGATATGAAGTGGGAAATTACAGTAAAAATTTACAATATCTAAATTAAGCGATACGGATTTGGCGCAAATCATTCTTATTCAATAACGAATGCATTCTGCTTAAAAAAAAGGACGGAATGGTCACAATATATGGAATACATTTTAGCTAAAGCTCGGCGTTAATATTTTCCATGGTTAGGTACAATTTTCGCATATCTGATCTTCAACTTTTCTTTAACATCTCTCAGAACTTGAAGTCACAAAAAAAATGAGTGTAGATCAAATACTAATTCCTAACCACCGTAAACTCGTAACATTGCTAATTACTGAAGATCCACAAGACAAATTGTGAGCTGATGATTTGGGATTGAAAACTAAATATTCGCGTTTATCAACATTCAAAAACAGACCAATATTCCGAAATATCATAGAAATACGTTGCAGAGTTAATACCAAAATAGACATGGTATTGGATAGAGAAGTATTGGATAGACGGAATCTGTGACACTAGGGTCCTTTTGTAAAATCACATGGCCAGTTCAAGGAAAAGCGAGAAAGAAATTTCTAGACGATACGTGGTATTGTTTATTCCATATTCACGCAATCGAGACTTGGTGTTGCGAATCATTTTTTCCATTTAAGTTGGAGATTCATTTCACTCATCATTTACTCTCTTTTTTCAAGTTCTTTGCCAAACTGTTTGGCAGAAAAATATCAACTCAGTAAATAAATAGTTTATTTACCTTTTACAAGATACTCTAATAAAATAACTAATTACTATTTTTAAGATAATTTTTTCAATTCGTCTAATTTTTATTAAAGCTCTTCTTATCATGTGGTGTGTACATAGATTGCGCTGCTTATTATTTTTTTTCAAATGAATAAAGATGAGTGGGGGATTTTAATGTTTTTTTTTCGAATGAATAATATTGAGCGAGCGATTCTGATCTGATTTTCTTTGTGCTGAATTTAGCCACCTCTTGGCTGAAAACTATGAGGGCGTTGTTTGTGAACTGGCTAGTGAGGCATGCGACTGGCCTAGCTTTTCATCTTATATTTACCATTACACGAAAGCTGTCTGACCTATTTTTGCAAAAACATAAGAATTGGCAAGACTTGAAAAGTGAATCCAGGTGCTAGCGGGATGTGTTTCTGCTTAGTAATTTCTAACACTAAATTTAAGCTATTGTATCCATAGATTAAATAAAAACTTGTAATTTTTACTCTTTTCTTTGTTTCATTTTCAACAACTTAAGGAAACAAGACAGAGTTGTGTCCAATTCCTATTTATGCCCATTATTTCGGTATACTTTGTCCTAAGGACCAGGCCAAAGCTACGAGAGAACGTGGCATAAAATGAAAAAGTCAATTTTAAATAATTTGCTTTTCTAGTCGATATTTGTGTTAATTTTCCTAGCCGGTCTTCAGCTTTGCTTTCCTTCTGGTATTCGTGACTATGGGAAATATACCAGGCTGATAATTCTAAAAGGACTCGAAATTGCTAGTATTGAAAGGCGAATCCTGACGGTAGCTGAATATGTCTCTGGCTAGTAAGTTATAGCGCTGAATCCGAATTTCTGCACTCATAGCTTTAAAAAAAGCTTACAATTTTGACTATTTTCTTTATTTCGTAGTCAATAGCCTAAGGAAGCAAAGCAGGGTTGTGTCCTCTCCTATATGGGGTGAACGGAAACAGGGAGTTTACTTGCAAAAAATATTGCGACTCAAAAGCGATTTGCCTAATCTATGGCTCGTTCTATGGCTAAACTATGGGAAGTGCGACCAAATAGTAGTAAGTGAAGAAGATTTCAATAACAGATGGCTGTTGTCTTTATCCATACTTTATAGATAAAGTATGGAAAGTTTGAACAATTCGTAGTAAGTGAAAAATGTCCAAGCCAGAAATGGCTGTAATTTCGTGTGCCAATGCACTATCCGGAAGTTTAATATTATCTTCTAACGGAATAATCTCTGGCATAGACCAGTGAGGTCAGTCTTGAGTGAATTCTCAAGCCCGATATATTTTCAAAGAAGGTTTAGTTTGATGCTCATTGTAATGTTCTTGAGTTCAGTCAATCCCTTTCTTTTGTTTTTTCTTTTTCTACATAGACATACACTTTCTTTAGTAGAGTCAGACGATTTTTTGTAAAAATGGCCGTTTTTATCACCGAATAGACAATTATCGACGAATAATCAGTCCATCCAAACACGGCCTAATTACGGATTAGTACCATAGATCAAAGATAATTAAACGGTAAAAATTGTATTGACCATTTTGAATGGCTCCAGAAACCGTCCAGAACTCAAAATATTCAATCAATAGATGGTGTTGCATGAATCAGGAGGTCGGTACCTGCGCATCGCAGACAGTTGGTCAGCATGTGAAAATATTTTTAATTAAAGTCTTATAAGCCAGCCTTGCTTCCCATTGGATATTTGCGATTCACACTTTTCAGCTGCTAAGACACGGCTCGTCACAAATAGCCCCTACAGTGGTCTTTGCTGGTTTTATTGTGTGACATAGGGTGGTTTTTGCGAGACTTCCAAAAACACTCTGCGGCTCGGTCGCACGTTTCGAAAACTGCTGCAAAGTGAAAATGGGGAAGTAGAAACTAAAGATGACGTTTGGAGCAGTAAAACTAGTGGAATAAGTTTCAGGACCACTATCCTCATCTAGCCTATCTGTACTTTGTAATAGGAATTGACCCTCTTAATTTGTGCCACGAAAATGTTTTCTCACAAATCTAGCCATGGTATTCGGCCTTTTTGAAAATAACGCCACAAATGTTGTTTCCAACTCCACTTTCCATGACCAGTCTGGATGTGCTTTCCGAAAAAGCAGAAAGCGTTTTTTCGTTTCTTTTATCTGTTTAAAAAAGTTGATGTAACTTCTTATGCTATAATTCAAAATTCAGTTATATTTTGTTATTTTTTATTGTTTACTTATAAATAATAAATTTGTATGTAAATTATAATAAACAAAGTTTTTTCATTTATTTATAGTTTATGCATCCACGGTATATGTCCCTGTATCAACTGTTTTAAACAACAAAGCTTAGATTAAACAGAAAGTATGGGTGCTAAAATTAAATTAGACTCTAATAGAAAGTTACAGTAGACAGAAAGAACCAATGAAATAACTAGACTACGTTAAAAAAATAGTAATAATCAAATTTGGAAAAAAAAAGTAATTTTTTTAGAACTTGTTTTCAAAATGGACTAAAATATAAAACGGATTTTTTTTTCGAGAATCTATGAATAAGTAAAAATGAATGGTGGAAAACAGATTTGGCTTTACATAACACATATATCGAATTTATCTAAATTATAAATGCGTAAATGACAAAATTCGGCGAGTTGAGAAAATTTTGTTAAAAAGATCAAGCTAATTAAACATTAATTTAATTAATTCATGTTGATTTTAAGATTAAGAATCTGTTTTGCGCTCCGAGTTTTAACTTATATTCGTAGATTCTAAGAAAAAAACTGTAATTTTTAGTCCATTTTGAAAATGAGTTAAAACAAAACTGATTTGTTCACACTTATTATTTTAGACCTTTTAGTCTTCTGATTTATTATCATTGAATTGCATTTATTCTTCTGAAAATGTCTATACATTTCATGTTTCTAACTTCTATGTCCTCTCGATTTCCAATTGGAGCCAGTTTTATGTAGAAGCCAGTTGAGCTAGAATTGGAGCCATTTGAAGTAGGACACACCTTGAATCAACACAGACGAAAAACAAACATATAAACAAACACTAAAACCAACAAACAAATGAAGATATATAGAACCTGAAGTGAGAGATGATAAACAGAGAAAAATGCTAATAATCTTCAGTTTTTAGGCTGATAATTCCGCATCCCTTCCATTTCCTTTATTGCAGCCACTCTGCAAGATATCTTTCCTATAAGCTTGTCTATTAAAAAAGAATTGTCTTATCGCTATCAAGTCTTGTATAATAATGTTTGTTTTATTCTTTTTGCTGTGCCCCATTACCCCTTTTTGCTGTTTTATTGATACAAGAGGGGGAATTTAAGTGTTATGTTGTTGCACTGTCATCGGAAGTGCTTATACTGATACAACTAGGAAGTGACTCAACATTTGGAAGTGGTTAAAAAATGGCTCACAAGTTAAGCGGGTTTATCTGTCAAAAAAGGAAATTGGTGAGTTGAGAAGGACGAGTTAATAAATAAAATAAGAATGAAACTTTCGAACGATCTGAAAACTTACCTTTTTAACAGCCTGATCATAGCCATTGCTCTGTATGGATGTGAAACATGGACAGTAAAAGCTGAAGACGCGCGCATCCTTCTTGTATTCGAAATGAGATGCCTACGCCGGATAGTGAAGATTAAATGCAATGACCGTGTCACAAATGAAGTCCGTAGAGGATTAAAACCACTAGACGTGAAGTTCGAAGACAGAAACTGCGCTGGTTGGGTACGTTAAGAGAATGGACCCTATTCGACTACCTAAGATCTATCTCGAAGGGACAGTTGAAGAGTGTCGACCACGGGGAAGACCTCGTAAGAGGTGGGTTGACAACTTTGATTGGTAGCTTATCACCCAACTATCCAGAACCACACATATCGAGAATGTGGAGCACTGGTTCATGAAATTTTGAAAGGAGTAGCTCCAAAACGTCCCATGGGGATGGATGGGACTTAAGTAAGTTAGTAAGTAAGTAAAAACTCTTGAAACTGTTGGGCAAAAATTTGAGTAATGGGAAAAACCTGAATTTATTCTAAGAATGAGGCAATAAATCGATGAATTGTTTTATGTTTACAAAATCATTGACTAGTATTGTCGAACGTATTTACTCAGTATTTTTTATGACACAAATTTTTCCTTCTTTTCTTATTTTTTGTCCTTTTCTGAATTGTGCTCAAATTTTCACTTAATGATCATCTATCTCCCGTCTTCTTCTTTTTTTTTAAATTACACATACGGTGGACTCCAGTATCTTATGTTTCTAAGAATAACAACAATTTTTAGACGGCGAGTCATTAGTGAATAACCAACGCTGTATTTGCAAAAAAGCTGGAAAAATTTAACTTTTAAGGTTTGGTTTAGGGACTTTAGTTTCATTGCAATCTTTCTTTCACTGGGAGGTTGGAGCCTTTCGTTTGGCAGTCCATCATAAGATCAGAAAATGTCAAGAAAAATGTCACCACCTCATGGTGCTTTACCATGGCTGATTCTTCTAATCGTCAAAACAACGTGTCTGGTAAGAATAAAAGATTTTTGATTACTTGTATTAGGCACCTACACATAGTAGGGATCGTCTGCCCCCTTCTCAGTCCTGAGTAACCTCAAGGTTGTTCCTATAATTTCACATAAGATTTATCTATTTGTGTTTCTCTGAAGCTGGGTCCCCCTTTTCCTTTCCCCTTCTAAAAGGTCTGGCTCCATTTGAAGTAATTGCCTCCGTCCATTTTGACCAATTTCCTTTTGCAGCCTTTTTTTTACACTCTTTTGGCTTTGTTTTTCAAAAAGTTATTAAAGATGCCAAAAGGAAAAATTTAATAACTCACAAAATTTAATGAAACCTGGTCATTTCAGCATGATCTAAAGACAATTGTATGATGATGTCTAAAGACAATTCAGGCTCATCTAATTTGTCACCTCCTCCCTCATCACGCTTGTCGGAGGTCTATCGCTTGATACAAACCGTCCGTTTTAATGGATGTACCGAAGATATTTTAAAGCCTGGTATTTTTCCTGGGAGGAATTTTGTATACCAACTTAAAACTTAAACATTAAACTTAAAACTGCCTTGGGAACAACATTAAAACTTAAAACGAAAATACAGTATTCCGTATGTAAAGGGGCTCTTCACGAAATTTTTTTTTTAAGTACTTTTAAAAAAGCTTCTTATTCTTATAATTAAATTACCCTTGTGCTTCAGGAGTCGTTCTCAAATAATTGACAAAAAATTCAAACTTTAGCGAAAAGAGCAACATGTTGAGGAGCCCCCTCCCCCCGCGTATACGCCATGATTTCTGTCCATCTAAGTTTTAATTTTGCTCCTTACTTTCAGTTTAAAAACTTGCTTTTTATTTAATTTCTGATCGTTTTTTTATAATACCATGAAATCTTGCTCCACCTCAACAGAAAAATTCTCCTTCCCACGCAAATATCCTCTGGACAATTCAATCCCTGAAGAAATTTACCCCGGACAATTAACCATAACATCTTCACGCGTAAAATTATGTTGGCAAAGAGAAAGTAAAACATATTAAAATAATTTCGTATAGGAACCTCGGCAAATTTCCCCAGTGTGAAATTTCCCCTAAAAAGTTCACCCACTGGAAAATTCTCTCTCCAAGGAAAATTCACCCCGTCGAAAATCCCCACAGCCAAAAAGCGCCCCCCCCCGCAGGAAAAATGTATGAATTGCTTACTTCCCGATAACAAATGCTATGCGCAAGCAATAGGCAATAGGCTTTTCTGTTTTGAATTGAATAAAAAAACAAGTATTTTTTTTAAACTGAAAGTAAGGAACAGCACTAAAACATATAATGAACATAAATTATTCTGTATGTGAAAGGGGTTGTTTTCTCCTCAACGCATCGCTCTTTACACTATCGTCTGACTCTTTGTCACAACTCTACTTTTTCAAACAATTAAATAAACAAAACTAGTTTTTTTTACTGAAAGTAAGGAGCGACATAACTTACACTTTATTGAAAAATTATAAATGCTTTTACTTTTATAACTTTAATAAATCAAATAATATTAACATTTTGATTACTAAATATCAGTATATGTATATTAAACTGACAATGCACATTCATTTGTATTTTTTTCAGTAAAGTGCAAATTTTGTTCTGGCCTTGGGAAGGCATAGAGGTTTTGCGCCCAACTTTTTTTAATTTCTGCTCGCTTTGAGTTTGACTCGGTTATTTATTGTTATTTCTGTTCGTTTTGGGTTTCATTTATATATCGATGCTGATTTATGGTAGTTTAACGCTTGGTAGATTATTTGATTTTATTTTTGGTAATTTTTTTGTTTAATGAATTCTTTACTTTTCTTTGAAAAACTTATTTTGTGGAAAAAGTTTTTTAATTAATTTCTGTTGGTTTTATATTGACACAGTCTTTTCAGGGGAAAATAAAATTACAGTTTAAATCTTTTCGTTTTTAAGACTTTATAGTTCGGCCTGCTATTTGTATCCCGGAGAAGATTTTTCAGCAATTTTTAACAACATACACCCTTTTTAAAATCTGGACACAAATAGAACTGTTTAATTTAGTTTCATCCCTCCTCTAGTTGATCTGAAATGGAAAACTTGATACCATTCGCAATAAAATTTGTTTACTTTCTTTGATAGCTTGGATACACCTACGCTATTTTGATTTGGTTAAATTTGAAGAGCAGAAGTAGCCCTGAAAGTTTGAACATAATACTCTCAGTCGTTCTTGGGATACTAGTAGAGTAGTAGGTTATATTTCTGGGACTTTATGTTCCTACCTATGCTATTCTATGGGGCCTCTACACCTTTTCAAAGAGAGTCAGTACTCCCTCACACAGTTTGACGTCTTTGGGGAGATTACATTCCTTGACACCTTTTCAGAGCATGTACTTATGGATACCTTTCCAAGCAACGTGATTAAATACGCTTTTACAATCGGAATTGTTTGATTGATATTTGCAAAAAGGGATAAGGAATTCGCAAATTGGCTTCTATGAACGATATTAATTAATGTTTGAATAATAGGAGTGTGATTGATTCTAATTAGTGATTGGATAATTTTTTAACAAGTAATCTCTGAATAAAATATTTTTGGAGGGATGGGAGAGAGTTTTGCTTGCCTTTTATTGGTACCTTTCCAAGCGAGCGGGGATTCCCCTCCGGTTCCTAAACATTGCAAAAAAGATAGCAGTATGAGCGGGGATTCCCCACACAAGTTTGTTTCAACTCCAGGTTTTTCAACCAGATTGTTTTTTTTGAGCCAACATCCGTTTTTTAGGAGTCAATCAGAGACATCGGAGCTTGGAAGATAGAGAAAAAAAAGGGTTAAAGTGATTAGCAATTAAGGTAACCCTGAAGAGCATGTTAATTCATACTTTATTTATTATAAATTTGGAACAATATCAATCTATGAAAATAGTCAACGATGATAAAATGGTCTTATGACTTGACCTAGATTTACTTCTTTGATGTGTTCTGTATAATACACAAGTGGCGTTTGAACAGTGTTGTCAATTTAAAATAGAGTTTAAAGTTATAGTATACTAAAAAGTTGATACTAAGAGAGATGTAGATGGCAAGAAAATAATTTTAATAAAGAAATTCAGAACAATCCATAGAAATCCCTACAGATCAAGTAGTGAGGTATGCATGAGTATGAACCATCATGGATCATAAGCACCAACGACCCTAACCACCAGGGACTTCAACCCTCCAAAGGTCCCCTATCCCCAAACTCGAAGGGCGCCCCCTCCCCTCCAACGTTTTGGCCCCCTTCCCCTCCCTCCATTTTTTTTGATTTTTTTCTTTTTTTTTGGCAATTGACATTTTTTCTGATAACAAGTTTCATTCATTACGATCGTAGCTTTCAAATGTGAAACTTAAGTCCGTTTTTGGATCGAAAAATAAACTATTTCTGTAAAATCTGAGTTAATAAGAGTTTTTGACCGTAAACTCTAGTTTTTAGCAAGAAAATTATAGAAAATACAATTCTCTGGTTCAAATGTGAAACTTAAGTCCATTTACGGATCGAAAAATATAACTATTTCCATAAAATCTGAGCTAATAAGGGTTTTTGACCGTAAACTCTAGTTTGTTGTAAGAAAATTATGGAAAATACAATTTTCTGCTTCACAATTCTCTAAGTCCATTTATGGATCGAAAAATAAAACTATTTCCATAAAATCTGAGCTAATTAGGGTTTTTGACCGTAAACTATAGTTTTTTGTAAGAAATATATGGAAAATACAATTCTCTGGTTCAAATGTGAAACTTAAGTCCTTTTTTGGACTGAAAAATAAAACTATTTCTGTAAAATCTGAGTTAATAAGGGTTTTTGACCGTAAACTTTTAATTTTTTCTGTTCAATTATTTTCAGTGTAAGCCAATATAATTACCTCATTCTTTTATTCTAACTTAAATTGTAGGAATAGGACATCTAGAATAAGGATTAATTCACTCGACTAAATCAGGTTATTCATGTATAATGGTGAACAAAAGACTATTGATTCTCCGTATTCTTCATCTTCTTCTTATCTAGCTAAACGTTGCGCTGTTTTGTCACACCAACTAGTAAATATTTATCGGGCTTTTCTTTTTTCCGTTCAATTATTTTCAGTGTAAGCCAATATAATGCTAGGGGGTAAATTCAGTTTTGAGGGGGGGGGGGGGGTAAAAATGGTAGTTATTTAGTACCCGGTAAACATGTGACTTGAAATTCTTCTTTAGAAATAGGTTATTACTAATGATACCTCCTCGACAGTTTCAGTGTAAGCCAATATAATGCTAGCGGGTAAATTAAATTTTGAGGGGGGGTGGTAAAATGGTAGTTATTTAGTATCCGGTAAACAGGTGACTTGATATGCTTCATTAGAAGTAGGTTATTGCTAATGATACCTCCCCGAGATATATTTTTATGGCTCTAACAATTGTAATCTATGCTTGCCCAGAGAAACGAATTGGCTTTCCCACTATTGCTCTATGGCCGGTTATCGACACTACCTAGTTTATTGCATGTATTAAATCAGTATTTTTACACAGTGGAACGATAAACACATAACTAATATCTCTAAAAAATGAAGATGAAGCATTTTAAGAAACTGTGTTCACATGATAGTGTTATTGTAGCATTGAATGCTGACAAGGATAAGTATTTAAACTATGAAATAAGTACAAGTGGTAGCACTATCGGAAACTAATGCGTGCATTGTCATGACAGTAAGGAATTTAATTTATTTGGAGTACCAAAAAATTCAACTCTTATGAAGGTGGATATGTGAGATTGAGATCTCCGGAGATGATTGCACTCAAAGAGAATGCCAACATAAAAATAATAGTTGATAAACAGGGGCATCTTCTTGCTAGTGCTTGCGGTAACATGTTACCCACTGTTAAACCATATCGTCAGCTTTCGGGTATTAGCATTCAAATGAAAGCCAAGACGAAAAAAAAGGTCTACTCTTTCAACTAATATCATAAGCCATATATTGTCTACGTGCCGTTATACTTACCTGTGTAAAAATAATGTGGTAATAGACAGTAATATTGCTGGAAAAATAAGAAGGACATTAGCAGAAAATATCACTAAGGAGTATAAAGATGAATCGATGAAAAGCAAAGTACCTGCAAACGTTACCGCCATTGATCAAACAGTCAATGAATCAAATAATACCAAAGATGAAAAGCATATTGAGCCTGTCGATGACACACCTATAAAAATTGTGTATGAGTCAAAATGGAATAATGATTATTCTACTGATTATGAACTGAGAGAAGACAATAGCTATAGTATCAAGAGAGAACATGGTGAAGCATTTTATGGAACAGATTCAAAATGTCCAAAGTTGTTCAATTATATTAATAATGTATAATAATATATATTTTTTGTATTAATATTCTACATGACATTATTTCATTAGAAATATATTATGCATTACATTGTTATGTGTTCATTATTTTTAGAGTAAGCTAGCATATCGAACGTTTAGAATGTCTATTAAAACATCGGAGATGTAAGAAAAGGAATTTACATACATCATATATCAGATAGATAGGTCAACATAAAGAAAATCTAAGTATAAGAATGAATAAATTCTCTATCAACATCTATTGACAGATACTTGGGATACCATTGACAAAATCAAAGTATCCGAGTGAATAAATTCTTTATCAATGTCTTTTGACAGATATGTTTGATAACACTGACATAATTTAAGTATTAAATTGAACAAATTCTTTATTAACATTCTTTATCGGTATCATATGTCGGATACCTTGGGTAACATTGACAAAATTTATCTATTAGAATGAATAAATTCTCTATCATCATCCAT
The DNA here is from genome assembly GCF_049724085.1 of Artemia sp. Qi Xiang Cuo. NCBI lineage: Eukaryota > Metazoa > Arthropoda > Branchiopoda > Anostraca > Artemiidae > Artemia > Artemia sp. Qi Xiang Cuo. Next base: position 18,984,296 of record NC_142811.1, read on the forward strand.
TGTTGGATTTCTCATTATGAAAAAAATTGTAAGTAAGTAAGTAGCAAACTCTTTCTTGAATTCACCTCTTGGATAAACAATACAGAAATTTAAAAAAATGTAATTTCCAGACTTCATTTGCGTGCAATAGATACCGAGAGTTCTATGACTCCTCCCCGCAGTGAATTCTAAGGGTTTTATGACTCCTCCCCACAATGAATTCAGATGGTTTTAGGACTCATCCCCTAGCCATAACTCCATTCAACCTTGAGCAAAGGTATAAAAGTTTGATGAAGTATTTTTCTAAGCTGACGATATGGTTTAACACTGGGTAACATGTTACCACAAGCACTAGCAAGAAGATACCCCTCTTTATCAACTATTATTTTTATGTTGGCATTCTCTTTGAGTGCAATCATCTCCGGAGATCTCAATCTCGCATATCCACCATCATAAGAGTTGAATTTTTTTGGTACTCCAAAGAAATTCAATTCCTTACTATCATGACAATGCACGCATGCGTTTCCGATAGTGCTACCACTTGCACTTATTTCATAGTTTAAATACTTCTCCTTGCCAGTATTCAATGCTACAATAACACTATCAAGTGAACACACTTTCTTAAAATGCTTCATCTTCACTTTTTAGATATATTAGTTATGTGTTTATCGTTCCACTGTGTAAAAAATACTGATTTAATACATGCAATAAACTAGGTAGTGTCGATAACCGGCCATAGAACAATAGTGGGAAAAACGCATCGTGTCTCTGGGCAAGCATAGAGTACAATTGTTAGAGCCATAAAAATATCTGTCGAGGAGGTATCATTAGCAATAACCTACTTTTAATGAAGCATATCAAGTCACCTGTTTACCGGGTACTAAATAAATACCATTTTTACCCCCCCCCCCCCCCAAAAAAAAAACTTAATTTACCCGCTAGCATTATATTGCCTTACACTGAAACTGTCGATGAGATATCATTAGCAATAACCTATTTCTAATGAAGCATTTCAAGTCACATGTTTACCGGGCCTATTAAAAGCCTACCAATCACTTTCGACTTTCGATTTCCAACCGAATGAGCCCTTTTGGAAACGGCAACGCTTTCTATAAACATCTTATATGCCCCCAGGGCATAAATTACAACCCTTACCCTTTGGTCTGTTAGGGTAGATGTCATCCTCTAAGACCGAATTTCCATAACTTTCAACTACGTTAAACAAAATGGCTATCACACAATTTTGATTGGATGTGTTTGGTGAAATGGTGGGCGTGAGAGGGGCGGTAGTCAGTCTCCAATCACTTTCAACTATTAAAAATGGTCCTAGCCCTTTCAATATCCAATCAAATGAGCCCTTTTGAAGTTTTTGCGACAAAACGTTCCATAAAAATCTTATATGCACACAGGGCATAACTTACAACCCTTGCCCTGAGTGCTGGGGGAGGGTGTCATTCTCTAAGACCTAATTTCCAGAACTTTCTACTACGTTGAACAAAATTGGTATCTGAAAATTTTGATTGGATGTATTTGGTGGAGTGGTGGGCGTGAGAGGGGGGTTAGTTACCCTCCAATCACTTTCGACTATTACAAAGGGCACTAGCCCTCTCAATTTGGAATTCAATATGTTAGATAGCCATTTTCTTCAACGTTTTTGAAAGTTTTGGAAATTAGGTCTTTAAGGAAGATACCCCCCACAGCCCTCAGGGTAAGGGTTGTAAGATATGCCCTGGGAACATATAAGGTTATTATTGAAAGCGTCGAAACTTGTAAGTTATGCCCTGGGAACATATAAGGTTATTATTGAAAGCGTCGAAACTTGTAAGTTATGCCCTGGGAACATATAAGGTTATTATTGAAAGCGTCGAAACAATGAAGAAATAAAATTTCTTCATTGTTTATACAAGAAGTGACTTCAAGAAAGAGTTTGTTGCCTATTTACAATTTCTTCATAATTTTTTGAATGAAATTTCCGTATTGTGTATCTAATAGGTGAAAACAATAAAGAGTTTATTACTTAATTGCGATTTTATCATGATTTCTTGAATTAAATATCTGTATTGTGTCCAGGAAGCGAATTCAAGAAAGTGATTGTTACTTACTTACAATTTCTTCATAATTTAATGAAATGAATAGAACAATTCTAAAGAATAAAGATGGGTTAAGCTTAAAGACATTTATTGCTTAAACGTATTGACAGATTTTTTGAGAAAAAAAAACAACACATGTTTACATAAAAATAGTACTTAGAGTTCACTCTTAAACATCCAGAAACGATGGTCCCATGATATAGAATAGTTTTACCATGTCTTATGGGTTTATCACGATCAGGTATGTCCTTAGGTATCCACTGCGTGAAGAACCTAACCTCGTCTTCAGGACGGTGATAACCCCCTTCAAATTTAGGACACTTAAACTTTTCTAGATTGAAAAGTGGAATCCTAGGGTCACACATTTGAATTAAAACATTATCTGTAGGTACATTGCCCTTTACGTAGAGTGCTTCAACCCCGAAAAAGCTGCAAATTTCATTGACTTCCTCCTGAACATTTCTCAGTTCCTGACCAGTATTATTAAGTGGTGTAATCACTCTATCGTAGAATTCCAGTCTGTTTATATGACGTAATGTAGTACTCCACAAGCTTTGATCATATTCAAACATATTATAGTTCACTATCCAATGATAACAGTCAATTTCTTTGAGTTCCATAGACAATAATAAAAATGCACATTCAAATATAACACCACAAGATGATTTTTTCAAACCGATAAATTCTGTGTCATACAGTCCTATCATCTTGGAAGCTATTAATGTAGTTATTAAGTAGAAAAATACTTCATCAAACTTTTATACCTTTGCTCAAGGTTGAATGGAGTTATGGCTAGGGAGATGAGTCCTAAAACCATCTGATTCATTGTGGGGAGGAGTCATAAAACCCTTAGAATTCACAGCAGGGAGGAGTCATAGAACTCTCGGTATCTATTGCATGCAAATGAAGTCTGGAAATTACATTTTTTTTTATAATTTCTGTATTGTATATCCAAGAGGTGAATTCAAGAAAGAGTTTGCTACTTACTTACTTACAATTTTTTCATAATGAAAAATCCGACAACGGATGATGATAGAGAATTTATTCATTCTAATAGATAGATTTTTTCAATGTTATCCGAGGTGTCCGACGTATGATATCGATAAAGAATGTTAATAAAGAATTTGTTCAATTTGATACTTAAATTGTGCCAGTGGTATCAAACGTATCTGTCAAAAGACATTGATAAAGAATGTATTCACTCTGATACTTTGATTTTGTCAATGGTATCCCAAGTATCTGTCAATAGATGTTGATAGAGAATTTATTCATTCTTATACTTAGTTTTTCTCTATGTTAACCTATTTATCCAACATATGATGCATGAAAATTCTTTTTCTTACATCTCCGATGTTTTAATAGACATTCTAAACTTTTGATTTGCTAGCTAACTCTAAAAATAATGAAAACATAACAATGTAATGCATAATATATTTTAAATGAAGTAATGACATGCAGAAAATTAATACAAAAAATATATATTATTATACATTATTGATATCATTGAACAACTTTGGATATTTTGAATCTGTTCCATAAAATGCTTCACCATGTTCTCTCTTGATACTATAGCTATTGTCTTCTCTTAGTTCGTAATCAGTAGAATAATCATTATTCCATTTTGACTCATACACAATTTTTATAGGTGTTTCATCGACAGGCTCAATATGATTTTCATCTTATGTATTATTTGATTCATTGACTGTTTGATCAATGGCGGCAACGTTTGCAGGTACTTTGCTTTTCATCGATTCATCTTTATATTCCTTAGCGATATTTTCTGCCAATGCCCTTTTTATTTTTCTAGCAATTTGACTGTCTATTATCACACTATTTTTACACAGGTAACAGTTCCGGCACGTAGACAAGATATGGTTTATGATATTAGTAGAAGAGTAGGCCTTTCTTTTCGTCTTTGCTTTCATTTTAATGCTAATACCCAAAATCTGACGATATGGTTTAACACTGGGTAACATGTTACCACAAGCACTAGCAAGAAGATGCCTCTCTTCATCAACTATTATTTTTATGTTGACATTCTCTTTGAGTGCAATCATCTCCGGAGATCTCAATCCCGCATATCCAACATCATAAGAGTAGAATTTTTTTGGTACTCCAAAGAAATTCAATTCCTTACTGTCATGACAATGCACGCATACGTTTCCGATAGTGCTACCACTTGTACTTATTTCATAGTTTAAATACTTCTCCTTGTCAGCATTCAATTCTACAATAACACTATCAAGTGAACACACTTTCTTAAAATGCTTCATCTTCACTTTTTAGATATATTAGTTATGTGTTTATCGTTCCACTGTGTAAAAAATACTGATTTAATACATGCAATAAACTAGGTAGTGTCGATAACCGGCCATAGAACAATAGTGGGAAAGCCGCATCGTGTCTCTGGGCAAGCACAGAGTACAATTGTTAGAGCCATAAAAATATTTGTCGAGGAGGTATCATTAGCAATAACCTACTTTTAATGAAGCATATCAAGTTACCTGTTTACCGGGTACTAAATAACTACCATTTTTACCCCCCCCCCCCAAAAAAAAACAACTTAATTTACCCGCTAGCATTATATTGGCTTACACTGAAACTGTCGATGAGGTATCATTAGCAATAACCTATTTCTAATGAAGCATTTCAAGTCACATGTTTACCGGGTACTAAATAACTACCATTTTTACCCCCCTCAAAACTTAATTTCCCCCCTAGTATTATATTGGCTTAAAATGAAAATAATTGAACGGAAAAAATAAAAGCACGATAAATATTTACTAGTTGGTGTGACAAACACAGCGCAACGTTTAGCTAGATAAAAAGAAGAAGAAGAATACGGAAAATTAATAGTCTTTTGTTCACGATTATACATGAATAAACTGATTTAGTCGAGGGAATGAATCCTAATTCTAGAAGTCCTATTCCTACAAATTAAGTTAGAATAAAAGAATGAGGTAAATATATTGGCTTACACTGAAAATAATTGAACAGAAAAAACATAACCCCGATAAATATTTACTAGTTGGTGTGACAAACACAGAGCAAAGTTTGGCTAATAGCTATAAAATAAAAAAAAAATATCGGTCGAGGAGGTATCATTAGCAATAAACTATTTCTAATGAAGCATTTCAAGTCACCTTTTTACCGGGTACTAAATAACTACCATTTTTACCCCCCTCAAAACTTAATTTACCCCTAGCATTATATTGGCTTACACTGAAAATAATTGAACGGAAAAAATAAAAGCCCAATAAATATTTACTAGTTGGTGTGACAAACACAGCGTAATCTTTAGCTAGATAAGAAGAAGAAGAAGAATACGGAAAATTAATAGTCTTTTGTTCACCATTATACATGAATAAATTTATTTAGTCGAGGGAATGAATCCTTTTTTCAAAAAAGGACTTAAGTTTCACATTTGAACCAGAGAATTGTATTTTCCATAGTTTTCTTAAAAAAACTATAGTTTACGGTCAAAAACCCTAATTAGCTCAGATTTTACGGAAACAGTTTTATTTTTCGATCCATAAATGGAATTAAGTTTGACATTTGAAGCAGATAATTGTATTTTCCATAATTTTCTTACAAAAAACTAGAGTTTACGGTCAAAAACACTCATTATCTCAGATTTTACGGAACTAGTTTTATTTTTCGATCCATAAATGGACTTAAGTTTCACATTTGAACCAGATAATTGTATTTTCCATAATTTTTTTACAAAAAACTAGAGTTTACGGTCAAAAACACTTATTAGCTCAGATTTTACGGAAATAGTTTTATTTTTCGATCCAAAAATGGACTTAAGTTTCACATTTGAACCAGAGAATTGTATTTTCCATAATTTTCTTACAAAACACTTGAGTTTACGGTCAAAAACTCTTATTAACTCAGATTTTACTGAAATAGTTTATTTTTCGATCCAAAAATGGAATGATACTTGTTATCAGAAAAAATTTCAATTGCCAAAAAACAAGAAAAAAAAAAAAAAATGGGGGGAGGGGCCCAACAAGTTGGAGGGGAGGGGAAGCCCTTCGAGTTTGGGGATAGGGGACCTATGGAGGGTTGAAGTCCCTGGTGGTTAGGGTCGTTGGTGCTTATGATCCATGATGGTTCATACTCATGTATACCTCACTACTTGATCTGTAGGGGTTTCTATCGATTGTTCTGAATTTCTTTATTAAAATTCTTTTCTTGTCATCTACATCTCTCTTAGTATCAACTTTTTAGTATACTATAATGTTAAACTCTATTTTAAATTGACAACACTGTTCAAACGCCACTTGTGTATTATACAGAACACATCAAAGAAGTAAAGCTAGGTCAAGTCATAAGACCATTTTATCATCGTTAACCATTTTCATAGATTGATATTGTTCCAAATTTATAATAAATAAGATATGAATTAACATGCTCTTAAGGGTTACCTTAACTTCTAATCACTTTAACCCTTTTTTTTCTCCATCTTCCAAGCTCCGATGTCTCTGATTGGCTCCTAAAAAACGGTTGTTGGCTCAAAAAAAACAGTCTGGTTGAAAAACTTGGAGTTGAAACAAACTTCTGTGGGGAAACCCCGCTCATACTGCTATCTTTTTTGCAATGTTTAGGAACCGGAGGGGAATCCCCGCTCGCTTGGAAGGGTACCAATGAAAGCCAAGCAAAACTCTCTCCCATCCCTCCAAAAATATTTTATTCAGAGATTTCTTGTTAAAAAATTATCCAATCACTAATTAGAATCAATCACACTCCTATTATTCAAACATTAATTCATATCGCTCATAGAAAACAATTTGCGAATTCCTTATCCCTTTTTGCAAATGTCAATCAAACAATTCCGATTGTAAAAGCGTGTTTAATCGCGTTGCTTGGAAAGGTATCCATAAGTACATGCTCTGAAAACGTGCCAAGGAGCGTAATCTCCCCAAATATGGCAAACTGTGTGAGGGAGTACTGAATCTCTTTGAAAAGGTGTAGAGGCCCCGTAGAATAACATAGGAAGGAACATAAAGTCCCAGAAATATAACCTACTACTCTACTGATACTGCTGAGACGCCTTATTGGGAATTAGCATTATGACAGTGCACTTTGATTTAATCTTAAGGCAAAATTTAGTTTTTAAACATAATAGGCTAATGGGAGTTTGAGCGTGGGAGGCTGGGAGTGGAAGGGGGATTAGTTGCCCTCCAATCACTTTCGACTATTAAAAGGGCATCAGCCCTTTCTATTTTCAATCGAATGAGCCCTTTTCGAAGTTCCCACGACAATTCCTTCGATACGAAGTGCCCTGGTCTAAACAACAACAACAACAACAAAAAATAATACATTATACCCACATCGATCTTTACTATAAAAATGCCAAGCCTTCCTATCACTTACGACTATTACAAAAAGCCTATTAAAAGCCTTCCAATCACTTTCGACTTTCGATTTCCAATCGAATGAGCCCTTTTGAAAACGAAAACACTTTCTATAAGCACCTTATATGCCCCCAGGGCATAAATTACAACCCTTACACTAAGGTCTGTTAGGGTAGTTGTCATCCTATAAGACTGAATTCCCATAGCTTTCAACTATGTTAAACAAAATGGCTATCACAAAGTTTTGATTGGATGTGTTTGGGGAAATAGTGGGCATGAGAGGGGCGGTAGCCACTCCAATCCCTTTCAACTATTAAAACTGGTCCAAGCCCTTTCAATTTCCAATAAAATGAGCCCTTTTGAAGTTTCTACGTCAAAAGTTTCAATAAAATCTTATATGCCCCCAGGGCATAACTAAACCCCTTGCCCTGAGTGCTTGGGGGAGGGTGTCATTCTCAAAGATCTAATTGCCAGAACTGTCTACTATGTTGAACAAAATGGATATCTGAAAATTTTGATTGGATATATTTGGAGGAGTGACGGGCGTGAGAGGGGGGCTAGTTACCCTCCAATCACTTTCGACTATTACAAAGGGCACTAGCCCTTTCAATCTCGAATTGAATGAGCCCCTTTTGAAATTTTACGACAGCTCTATTTATAAAAAACTTATATGCCCCCAGGGCAGAACTTACAACCTTTGCCCTGGGGGCTCTGGGGGGTTTGTCATCCTTAAATACATAATTTCCAGAACTTTCAACTACGTTGAACAAAATGGCTATCTCTAAAATGAAACTGAGTGTGTTTGGGGAAATGGTGGGCGTGAGGGGGGGGTCATTTACTCTCCGCTTACTTTCGACTATTAAGAAGGGCAATCCAAATTTCCAATCAAATTAGCCCATTTTGAAATTTCTACAAATACTTTCTATATAAAACTCATATGCCCCCATGGCATAACTTACAACCCTTGCACCGAGGGCTCTGACGGGGTTATCAACCTAAAAGACCTAATTTCAAGAACTTTCAACTACGCTCAACAAAATGGATATCTCAAAACTTTGATTAGATGTGTTTGGGAAAGTGGTAGGCGTAAGAGGGGCATTAGTCGCTCTCCAATCACTTTCAAATATTAAAACATACACTAGCCCTTTCAATTTCCAATGAGCCCTTTTGAATGAGCCCTTTTGAAGTTTCGACGCTTTCAATAATAACCTTATATGTTCCCAGGGCATAACTTACAACCCTTACCCTGAGGACTGTGGGGGGTATCATCCTTAAAGACCTAATTTCCAAAACTTTCAACTACGTTGAAGAAAATGGCTATCTAAAATATTGTATTCGAAATTGAGAGGGCTAGCGCCCTTTGTAATAGTCAAAAGTGATTGGAGGGTAACTAACCCCCCTCTCACGCCCACCACTCCTCCAAATACATCCAATAAAAACTTTTCAGATACCCATTTTGTTCAACGTAGTAGAAAGTTCTGGACATTAGGTCTTTGAGGATGACACCCTCCCCCAGCACTCAGGGCAAGGGGTGTAAGTTATGCCCTGTGTGCATATAAGATTTTTATGGAAAGTTTTGTCGCAAAAACTTCAAAAGCGCTCATTTGATTGGATATTGAAAGGGCTAGGACCATTTTTAATAGTTGAAAGTGATTGGAGACTGACTACCGCCCCTCTCACGCCCACCATTTCACCAAACACATCCAATCAAAATTGTGTGATAGCCATTTTGTTTAACGTAGTTGAAAGTTATGGAAATTCGGTCTTAGAGGATGACATCTACCCTAACAGACCCAAGGGGTTTGGGTTGTAATTTATGCCCTGGGGGCATATAAGATGTTTATAGAAAGCGTTGCCGTTTCCAAAAGGGCTCATTCGATTGGAAATCGAAAGTCGAAAGTGATTGGTAGGCTTTTAATAGGCCTTTTTAATAGTTGAAAGTGATTGGAAGGCTTGACATTTTTATAGTTAAGATTGATGTGGGTATAATGTATTATCTTTTGTTGTTGTTGTTGGTTAGACCAGGGCACTTCGTATCGAAGGAGTTGTCGTGGGAACTTCGAAAAGGGATCATTCGGTTAAAAATAGAAAGAGTTGATGCCCTTTTAATAGTCGAAAGTGATTAGAGGGCAACTAATCCCCCTTCCACTCCCACCCTCCCACCCCCAACCTGCCATTGGCCCATTATGTTTAAAAACTAAATTTCTCCTTAAGATTAAATCAAAATGCACTGTGATAATGCTAATTCCCAATAAGGCATCTCAGCAGTATCCCAAGAATGACTGAGGGTATTATGTTCAAACTTTCGGGGCTACTTCTGCTCTTAAAATTTAACCAAATCAAAATAGCTTAAGTGTATCCAAGCTATCAAAGAAAGTAAATAGATTTTTTTGCGAATGGTATCAAATTTTCCATTTCAGGTCAACTAGAGGAGGTATGAAACGAAACTAAATGCTACGGTTTGTGTCCAGATTTTTAAAAGGGTGTATGATGTTAAAAATTGCTGAAAATTTTTCTCCAGCATACAAATAGCAGGCCAAACTGTAAAGTCTTAAAAAACGAAAAGATATAGAGTATTATTTTCTTTTTCCCTGAAAAGACTATGTCAATATAAGAGGAACAGAAATTAATTCAAAAAAATTTTTTCCACAAAATAAGTTTTTGAAAGAAAAGTAAAGAACTCCATTAAACAAAAAATGAGCAAAAATAAAATCAAATAATATACCATGCGTGAAACTACCACAAATCAGCATCGATAAATAAATGAAACCCAAAACGAACAGAAATTACAATAAATAGCCGAGTCAAACTCAGAACGAGCAGAAATTAACAAATGTTGGGCGCAAAACCCCTATGCCTTCCCAAGGCCAGAACAAAATTTACAATTTACTTAAAAAATACAAATGAATGTGCATTGTCAGTTTAATATACATATACTGATATTTAGTAATCAAAATGTTAACATTATTTGATTTATTTAAGTTATAAAAGTAAAAGCATTTATAATTTTTCAGTAAAGTGCAAGTTATGTCGTTCCTTACTTTCAGTAAAAAAAATTAGTTTTGTTTATTTATTGTTTGAAAAAGTAGAGTTGTGACAAAGAGTCAGACGATAGTGCAAAAAGCGAGGCGTTGAGGAGAAAACAACCCCTTTCACATACAGAATAATTTATGTTCATTATATGTTTTAGTGTTGTTCCTTACTTTCATTTAAAAAAAATACTTGTTTTTTTATTTAATTCAAAAAAGAAAGGCCTATTGCCTATTGCTTACACATATCATTTATTATTAGGAAGTAAAAAGACATTTTTCGGGAAGGTGAATTTTCTCTGGGGGAATTTTCAGTGGTGAGATGTGGGGAATGTCCCCTCTTAAATACTTCGCTCAAAAACGTTCAGAAAGTAAATAAAAAATAAGTTTGTTTCAACTGAAAGTAAGGAGCGACATTAAAACTTAAAACGAACAGAAATTATTCCGTATATGAAAGGGGCTGTCCCTTCCTCAACGCACTGCTCTTTACACTAAAGCTTTTTATGGTTTTATAAAGTAGAGTTGTGAAAAAGAGTCAAACTTTTCGTAAAGAGCGGGCGTTGAGGAAGGGACAGCCCCTTACATATATGGAATAATTTCTGTTCGTTTTAAGTGTTAATGTTGCTCCTTACTTTCAGTAAAATAACTGGTTTTATTTATTTTATTGTTTTAAAAAGTAGAGTTGTGGCAAAGAGTCAACCTACAGTGTAAAGAGCGAGCCCTTGAGGAGAAAACAACCCCTTTCACATACGAAATAATTTCTGTTCGTTTTATTTTTAGTATTGTTCCTTACTTTCAGTTTTATTTGTTATCGGGAAATAAATAATTCAAACATTTTTTCTGTGGGCGGGGGGGGGGGGCGAGTTTTGGCTGTGGGGATTTTCCACTTGGAGAATTTTCCTTGGAGAGAGAATTTTCCAGTGGGTGAACTTTTAGGGAAATTTTACACTGGGGAAATTTGCCGAGATTCCTATACGAAATTATTTTAATATGTTTTACTTTCTCTTTGCCAACTCAATTTTATGGGTGAAGATGTTATGGTTAATTGGCCGGGGTAAATTTCTTCTGGGATTGAATTGTCTAGAGGATATTTGCGTGGGAAGGGGAATTTTTCTGTTTAGGTGGAGCCAGATTTCATGGCATTATATAAAAAACGATCAGAAATTAAATAAAAAGCAAGTTTTTAACCTGAAAGTAAGGAGCAACGTTTAAACTTAGATGGGCAGAAATTATTGCGTATACACGGGAGGGGGTGCTCCTCAACATGTTGCTCTGTTCGCTAAAGTTTGAATTTTCCGGCAATTATTTGAGAACGATTCCTGAAGCACAAGGGTAATTTAATTATAAGAATAAGAAGCTTTTTTAAAAGTACTTAAAAAAAAAATTTCGTGAAGAGCCCCTTTACATACGGAATACTGTATTTTCGTTTTAAGTTTTAATGTTGTTCCTTACTTCCAGTTGAAAAATTAGTTTTTTTTTTTATTTAATCCTCTCTAAAACGATCTATACAGTAATCCTACTATGTTCGGTAACTCTATAGTTTTACGCATTATTTTGCTTCGTTAACACACCTATTGATGCCTCTTTCTGTGCTCTTTCAAAATATATACTATAGGTGCCTTACTCTGCAAATTCCATTGTAAGCCCTTTATTAATTATTACATAATTACATAATATAATTTTATTACATATACCATATACCAGTAAAATAATTACATAACAATCTACAAATCCCCACAAAGGCTCCATGGCCTGTAGGAGGGGGATTATGAAAAGATCAAATAAAAATTAAACATTTAAACGCTTAAGATTTTAACAGTATAAACATAACATTAATATTTTAACATATAAATATAAGCTTTTAAACTTTTAACATGTGAAGCCTTTGCTTCATAAAAAAAAAAAAAGAGAGTACACTAAATAAGCTTTATCAAGCTACAGTGAATCACAAAATCTATATATAAAAAAAAATAAAAAAAATGAAAAAAAAAAATAAAAAAAAGAATTAAATGAAAAAACTATTGGCAGCAGGCAAAAGTAAAGAAAATTAATCACATGAAAACAAACATTTTTTTACTAGTCTTTTGAAGGTGCCAAACGAGTGGCATTCTCGAGCCGAATCGGGAAGGGTGTTCCATGTCAAATGACACGCAACAAAAGGATTAAAATCGGATCTTATTGTTGGTTTATGCGGAATTTGGATATTTAGAGAGCTACGGAGCTGAAAATCTGACCGATCAGATAAAAAGGAAAACATAAATCTTAGGGACATAGGAGTATCACTATGGAGCTGAAGAAAAGCGAAAGACGCACAGGAAAGAATATAAAGTTTTTTAATATCAAGTACCGGTTTAGTTGCCGAACGATTTACATCCTGGCTACGATTTATAGCTTTACCATAAGTATTCGAAAGCGGTTTGAGAAAAGAAGGGAAAGTAGACATCCATATGACTGAACAATAGGAAACATAAGAATGAATTAAGCTATGAAATAGGATTTTTAGAATTGGCCCTGGAAAGATATGTTTTAGTTTTCTTAGAATACCGAAGTTTCTGCATACCTTCATTTTAATCAATTCAATATGGTGTTTAAAAGATAAATTTTCATCTAGGAGGATACCTAGGAAACGGACATGGCCATCCTTTGGTCTACTAATAAAGCCTTTGGATATATGAATTTCAGATAATTTATGACAAGCCTGGGATATACGAGAAAAAACTAAAAAACTAGCTTCAGAAACATTTAAGGCAAGAGAGTTAGCATGAAACCAAACTGAAACTCTCTCGAAGAGGTCCACAAACTTTGTACGAACCTCATTCTCTGTTCTCCCAGAAGTAATAAGGGTGGTATCATAGGCAAAAGTAACAAGAGAATCCGAGATATGCAAACTATAGTTATGGGTATGGGAGACTGTTGGATGACATAGACAACAGCAATAAAGAGAATTTTTATTTACAACTTCAGAAATTAGTTTATTTATATAAATTAAAAACAGTACTGGCCCTAAAACTGACCCTTGAGGGACCCCCTGGTCAACCCTTGATGGTGAGCAAAAAAGTGGATTAACAGAAATTATTCTACCAGACAAGAAAGACTTGAACCAATAGAACGCACTACCTCTTACGCCAAAATGAGAAAGTTTAAATAGAAGAACACTGTGGGTTAAAGAATCAAAGGCTTTACGAACATCCAGAAACAAAGCAGCAGGAATCAAATGGGAATCTATGGCAGAGTGAAGATAATTCAGTAAAACTGCACATGCATGCTCAGTCGAATGATTTGCTCGAAAACCAAATTGAAAATTGTGAAAAAAATCTTTAGAAGTAAGAAAATTATTAAGACGAGAAAGCATCGCCTTCTCAAATATTTTGCTAAACAAAGACAACAAAGAAATTGGCCGATAGTTGGCTGGATCATATCGTGTCCCCCCCTTATATAATATGATGACTCGAGCACGCTTGAGACTACTCGGGAAAATACCATGCTGAAAGGAGAGGTTAATAAGTTTTGTTAAGGGATAAATAATGGAAGGAAGTATGAACTTAATTACTTTAGTAGGAATATTATCAGGGCCAGACGACGAACAATTTTTCAATCCCATAAAAATTTTAGCTATTTCTTTCTCCGTCGCTGGGTCCAAAAACATTGACTTCATACAAGGTGGCCCAAGGTAAGACCTGAAGTTGGATTCTGAAGGAGAAGAACCAACAGCCGAAGTGGTCCTTTTACCAAAATTCGCAAAATATGAAGTGAATTCATCTTGAACATTCAGTTCGTCTTCGATGATTTTGCCATCGATATCCGAAAAAGAAGAGGCTGATGGAGACCGAAAAAAGGGCCTACGCACAGTATGTGTAACCTATCATGTTTTTCGTCTATCTTTTCAAAACTCTGAGAAACAATTAAAATAATACTGGGACTTGACTTTTCGACACACAGAATAAAAAACATTCCTATAAATTTTAAATTGCTGAAGGCAAATAGATTTCATTGAAGGGCTAGCAGACTTAAAGGCCCTCCAGGGATTATTTTTTCTCCTAAAACTCCTAAGGAAACCAGGGGTCATCCAAAGATTTAGAGGAAAAGCATTCTTAGACTTACGATTAGAAGGTGAAACAGAACAAATATCAAGAACAGCGTCTTTAATAGAATCATAAAAATTATCAAATAAATTACCAAAATCAGAATTACTCTCAAAATCACCCCAAAAAATTTCGGCCATTCTTAACCAAAGAAGCATCAATTCAACTTCACCAAATCTAAACTGACTCGTATCACACTCACAAGTCTTTTCTATAGCTTGTTTATCAAACCAGCATATAGAGTAAACAGGGAAATGATCAGAAATGTCACTCACTAAAACATAATTTTGGATCATGGCAGCCGTACAGAAAATATTGTCAATCAGAGATGACGTACGATCTGTTATGCGAGATGGGATACATACAGAAGGTAAAGTACCTGCGGCAAGCATGGACGACAGAAAATCCAAAGATAAAGAAGACTTTATATCCATCAAGTTTATATTAAAATCTCCCATAATAACTAAGTCAGTCGACTGTTTGAGGATGGTATCCAATATATCATTAAGGGTGTGTAAAAACAGCGGAATAGAGCCACTAGGAGATCGATAAATAATATCAACAATTAAATCCTTACCTCCACATTTAATATCTACGAAAAGTGACTCAAAGACACCTTCGATATTTCTGGATAAATATATTCTAAGAGAATATGGGGGATTATTAGAAATATACAAAGCAAGACCACCCTTGGCCATCTTTTGTCGATTCAGTCGTTCCATTTTATAACCTTGCAAATCCAAAAGATATCATTTTTAGAATCTAAAAAAGTCTCGCATAAACCAACAACGTCAGGTAGCCTATCAGAAACAATCTGTTTTAGATGGCCAATTGAAGAACAAAGACCCTGAATATTCAACTGGAGCACTGAAAAATATCCATCCCGCTTGACAGCCTCCCTCAGACTAGAAACATATTTACTTATTACTGTGTGGATCACTGTGGTCAAATCATTGTTGATATGTCCGATAGAATTATTGATAATGCTTAAAACATCTAACGGGTTATTTTCAAGCTAAAAAAGTCTTCCTACAACTGGGGGCTTTTCTAATTTCCCAGTAAAAAAAGAAAATCTATTTTATATTTGGCATTAAATAAAAAAATATAAATGCAAAAAAAAAAAAAAAAAAAAAAAAAAAAAATTTAAGCACAATCCGCGAATGATCGAATCTTTGGTATCATTGATTGACCAGGGGGTTTGGCCCAAAATTTGCCCCCGGGCAGTCCATACATTAAATTTACCGAAGCAATCTCTTGCCGCATTTAAAATTTCACGACGCTTTTTTGTTAGCGATTTTGATAAAAATATTCCACTCTTTGCTAGTTTAGTCTTTTCTTTGAAAACAACTCGAGCTAATTCCAGATTTTTGAAGCGTATTAGCACTGGAGACACTTTAGATTGATCGTTAGAGTCATTCAAACTAAGTCGATAAACATTTACAATATTATTAACTTCAAAACCAGGGACCAGCATCTTGTCTTTAATGATAACCGATACTTCTTTCTTTAGATCATTTCCAGGCCTCTGCCTTACTCCATTCATCACTAAGCAATCCAGCATCTTTTCTTGTTCAAAATCATCCACTTTCGATTCCAATGACAAAATCCTACTTTCCAAGCTTTTAACCATTGCAAATAGTCCTTTGAGTGATTTTTCTATTTCTTGGAATTTTGGGTTGTAATCAATGGAAATAGCATCATGAATTTTTTTTACTATAATATCAATTGCTTGAATCGCTGTATCAGGGTCTGATAGTTTAGCCTTAACTTGACGGGAAATCTTAGCTGTAAGATTCACTTGTGTCCGATTTAATTCATCCTGGGTAAAAGCGATTTTTTGCAGGATTAGGCTAGGTGCCATTGAGACTTCTACATTAACGCTCGCTGGGTTTAATTATAGATAAAAAGGTGATGCCGATTTATAAACGTTCGTAAACGAATCTACGTCTGTAAATGCTTTACCAACACCTTGTTCTTTTATTTTGCGAGCACCTTCTTCATCCAAAAGTAATTTCAAATTAGACTCTGAAGCTTGGTGCTCAGAATGGTTACCGTAGCAAAAAACTGTATATCTCCATAATCCTTTAGCACCACTTTTTGACTGCAAAACGATTGCTGGCCAAGGGGGGTAACTTTTGAAACTAGCGAGAACAATGTCAAAAGGCTTGAATTTCGACATGAGCGTAGCACTGAAAATAAATAATTTCTTATCTTTGAGTGGGCCAATTATTCCAGTAATTGGCAAATAATTTCAAGTAATTGCAAGTAGTCCAAGTATTTCAATGCACGATTCAGCTGATAATAGTGCTGAATACTAATGCAAAGCCACAATTCATAAATAATCCGTAAGTCGTAATCACATACAAGTCACTTGTGTAATCAGATTTTAGCCTAATAATTTCTTAAGCAAAATCAATTGGCTCCGTGCCTAGGTTTATCCACAAGTAAAAAATTAATCCAGGAAATGTACTTTTTATTTTAAGATATGAACTGGTCAGAGACTGAATGAGTACTGCAAAAGGACTTTGAGGACTCTTAAAGTGATATCCTATTGAACCTATTCCTTATTATCTCCCTGAAGAAAATGAAAATAAAGGTCAAGAGTAGGAACTATTGAGAAGGGATCCTGTTAAGATTAAATAAAAAAATACAAGTTTTTCAACTGAAAGGAAGGAGCAATATTAAAAATTAAAAGGAACAGAAATTATTACGAATATGAGGAGGTTCCCCCCTCGTCAATACTTCGCTCTTTAAAAGTTGAATTTTGTTCCAATTCCTTAAGAATGATCCTTGAATCACAAGGGCCGTTGAATTAGAATAAATAGCTCTTTTGAAAGTACTAAAAAAAATTTAACGTAAAGAACTATGTAGTGACAATGGGGCACACCCCCTCATAAACGTAATAATCTCTGTTTGGTTTAAGTGTTAATGTTGCTCCTTACTTTCAGTTGAAAAAAACTTGTTTTTTTTTATTCAATTTCTGATCGTTTTTAAATAATGCTGGAAAATCCGGAACCCCCTTAATGGAAAATACTCTTCCTCCCATTATATCCCATTATGTTCCGTTACATTCCATTACATCCCATTACGTTACACTAAATCTTATTACATCCTATTACATCCCCTGACATCAAATTACCTCCTATTACAACATATTATATTCTGTTACTTCCGATTAAATTCCAATACATCCCATTGAACCCCGTTATGTTCATTTATATCCCATTGTACCTTTTTACATCCACGTGCATTCCATTACACCCCATTACATCCCATTACTTTTTATTACATCCCAATACATCCTATTACATCCCATTACATCCCATTATATCCCATTACATCCCATTATATCCCTTTACATCCCATTACCACACATTACATCCTTTTACATCTCATTACATCCAATTACATCCCATTACATCCAATTACATCCCATTACATTCCATTACATCCTATTACATCCCATTACTTCCCATTAAATCCCATTACATCTCCCCATTACATCCCTCTACATCCCATTATATCTCATTGCATTTCAATAGGTCCCATTACATCCTATTCCATCTCATTAGCTTCCATTACATCCTATTATGTACGTAATTGTCTTCTTCCTCTTTTTTATAATTATTTTTCTTTTCTTCTGGCTTAAGCTCTTGTACTTCTATCGTTTGTATTTCGGTATGTCTTATCGGGATTCTTGCCCTTGCGTTTATAAGGAATTTGCCAATAGGGTGGGTGTGCGTAAACGTGGGCCCTGTTGACCAAGTCCATTTTGTAAATGTCGTGAGTTTCAGATAAGTTAATATAATTAAATTTCCATGTGATTCTTCGCTAAGTGCGATCAATTCTGGCACTGTGTTTGCCATGATTTCCAATATTGAAGATTGTATATCTTTGGTTGAGGTCTCATACGTAGGTGTGGTTGTTGTGATATCTTTTTCATTTCCTTCTGTGGTATTGGCATATTCATGATCTTGTTGGGTCCTTGAGAACTTTTTTCTTGATTTGTCTAATTCCCTTAGGTTAGTATCTTGTCTGTTGTCATTTTCCTTTCTTAGTTTGAATGATATCCGTTTCGTGACGTTGTTCTCAGCATGACTTTGCCATAATGCTCTGAGAAAAGTCCATAGGCTTGGTAGTTCATTTAGCATTGCATAAAAACCATCATAAAGTTTTCCTGTCCTCTTAGTCAATAATTTCGGGTTTTCCATAGATTTCATTGCAGTAAAGTCTCTTGACAGGTATTCAATATTATTCGCTGACTTTTTCCTTCTGTCTTCTTTGGTGCTGGTTCCTAGTGCCATGTCAATTTCTGCCATTTTCTTATCAAAGTCATCTATTACGAATTTTGATTTTAGTTTGGGGATAACTGGAATTGGAAACTCTTTATTATCTTTACTGTGCATTATTTTACTGGCCTGTAATCCCTTATCCGACCTTAGGAATTGAAATATCGATTCTTTGAGTTCGTTCGTATTTATCTCTAGTTTTGTCACTTGTTGGAACAAGGTTTTGAAGGGTTTGGGGTCCAATTTCAGAAAAATTTTCTATGCATTATGGCTAGCTACCAATGAACTTTCATGCTTGAATATTACTCCATACTTTAAACTATATTGGGCGGCTGCGTGAACAACGAGGATTATGATGATATTCTTAAGCCTCATCTTTTTGTTTGTTTCTAGAATTAATTTATCATTAATTTTACCTATCTTTGTGGAATTCGTTTTTTTTTCAAAATAGTTAGGGCGTTTTGAGTTTTAACTTGGGCTGTTTTATTACATTAATTTATATCAATTCAATTTTTGAATTGCGTTATGGTTGATAATACTACTTTGGGGAGTACAATATGAGACATTGTCATTTATATGAGAACTCTTATCCCGACCTTTTGGTTGTTCTTATAGTTAACAGTGCCTCCTCAATTTTTCAATTTAACTTCACTTGAAATGTTCTTTAACAATAGCTCGTCTGTACATAAGATTGCTTATTTTATTTCTGGAATTGGGAGATATGGGAGTCAGTCTATCGGTTTGAAATATGGCCTGTGAAACTTCAGTAATATTCTCCAATACACTCGAAACTGCCAGGCGACACTCCAGCTTGTGTCAGTTTCACTGGATGAATCTCGCTTGGACAGTACGGGTAGAATTCGTACATAGAGGGACACTATTTAAAATAACTGTTCGCAACGTCACCTTTTGTTTGTACTTTGTTTTTGAGAATTCATATTTGTTGAGAAAAATTTTATATAGTATTTTTATAGTTGTATGATTTTTACTCGTAAGCTAAAAGTTTTTAAATTATTATTCCTTTATGACGCCTATCCATTAAAATCTCTTAATCCTGTACTGACTAGGGGTAATTCCATCTATCAGGTTTTTTAACCCTTCTACCCAATTGTGTCGTTATTTTTTCCTCGGTTTCTTGCGATTTTTTATTTTTAGGTTTTGCTAGTGATATAAGATCAAATTTCTTGTATGTTTTTTTCCCAAATTCTTGACCTTTTAATTTTGTTTCTTTCGCATGCGCGGCCGCTGAAGTCGGTTTTGCTTTCCCTATTTCTTTAACTACCAGATGGTCTGATTCACCTTCAGATTCTTTGGAAGTGGTTTCCGATGATTCCGCATTAGAACTTTAGAAGTGGCACTTTGCGTTTTTGAGGAATTGCCTACCCTTCCTTCGTAAATTTCTACTCCTCTGGAAGTAGAAGGTTTACTCTCTTGGCGCGCCACGCCAAGTGAACCTAATTGAACCTAACTTGAATACAGTTATTTGAAAAAAGGGTGGTATTGTAGGTTGGCTGCAGGCATCCAGTTGCACGCTCTTTTTATTTTTTTTGTTCGTGAAACTTGTTGCATGTTGATTTACTTGTGGATTACTAAAGTTTTTTCGTGAAACTGGTTGCATGTTGTTTTTTCTCTTCTTGAAGATTGTACATTGATTTTTTCCTCGTGAAAGTGATCTTGATCTTGGAACATGTTGAGTGCTGTTTTTTTTTTCTGGAGCTTACTGCCTGCTGAATTATTTTTTCGTGAAACTTGTTGCATGTTGCTTTTTTCTCTTCGCGAAACTTGTACACTGATTTTTCTCCTTGTGAAACTGATTTTGTTCAAGGAACTTGTTGCGTGCTGATTGTTGTTCATGGAACTTGTTGCATGATGGTTTTTTGTTCATGAAACTTGTTACATGTTGATTTTTCTCTTCGTGAAACTTGCACATTAAGTTTTTTTCTTCTCTTGAAGCCAATTTTGTTGATAGAACCTGACCGTGCTGATTTATGTTTGTGGAGCTTGTTGAGTGCTGATTTTTCTTCGTGAAACTTGTTGCTTGCTGTTTTTGGAACTTGTTGCATGCTGATTTATGTTCATAAAATTTGTTGAGCGACGATTTTTTTTTGTTTTTTTGAAACTTGTTGCATCCTGTTTTTTTCTCTTCGCAAAACTTGTCCTTTGATTTTTCACCTCTTGAAATTGATTTTGTTAATGGAACTTGTTGCGTGTTGATTGTTTTTTTTTTAGTTCGAGGAACTTTTTGCATGCTGTTCTTATTTGTGAACCTTGTTGCATGTTGATTTTTCTCTTAGTGAAACATGTACATTGATTTTTTTTCCTCCTAAAACTAATTTTGTCCATGGAAAATGCTGCAAGCATATTTTTCTGATTCTGGAACTTGTTACGTGCTGATTTTTTTGTTTGTAAAATTTGTTGAATGTTGCTTTTTTCTCTTCGTGAAACTTGTATACTGATTTTTCTCCTTGTGAAACTGATTGTTGTTCGTGGAACTTGTTGCATGATGGGTTTTTGTTCATGAAATTTGTTGCAAGTTGATTTTTCTCTTCGTGAAACTTGCAAATTTATTTTTTTCTTCTCTTGAAGCCAATTTTGTTCATGGAACTTGACCGTGCTGATTTATGTTTGTGGAACTTGTTGAGTGCTGATTTTTCTTCCTGAAACTTGCATTCTGATTTTGGAACTTGTTGCATGCTGATTTATGTTCGTAGAACTTGTTGAGTGATGATTTTTTTTGTTTGTGAAACTTGCTACATCCTGTTTTTTTCTCTTCCTGAAACTTTTATATTGATTTTTCACTTCGTGACACTTATTTTGTTAATGGAACTTGTTGCGTGCTGATTGTTTTTTTTTAGTTCATGGAACATGCTGCATCCCGTTTTTATTCGTGAAACTTGGTGCATGTTATTTTTTTCTCTTTGTGAAACATGTAGATTGATTTTTTTTTCTCCTCTTAAAACTAATTTTGTCTGTGGAACATACATGCATGCATATTTTTCTGATTCTTGAAATAATTGCGTGCTGATTTTTTTTCGTGAAACTTGTTGCATGTTGCTTTTTTTCTCTTCGTGAAACTTGTACACTGATTTTTCTCCTCGTGAAACTGATTTTGTTCAAGGAACTTGTTGCGTGCTGATTGTTGTTCATGGAACTTGTTGCATGATTTTTTTTTGTTCATGAAAATTGTTACATGTTGATTTTCTCTTCGTGAAACTTGCACATTGATTTTTTTTTCTTCTCTTGAAGCCAATTTTGTTCGAGGAACTTGCCCGTTCTGATTTATGTTTGTGGAACTTGTTGCATGCTGAATTTTTCTTCGTGGAACTTGTTGCATGCTGAATTTTTTCTTCGCAAAAACTTAAACAATGACTTTCTCCCAAAACTGATTTTGTTCGTGGAACTTGTTGCGTGCTGATTTTTTATACCTGAAACTTGTTGCATGTTTATTTTTTCTCTTCGTGAAACAAGAACATTGATTTTTTTTGTACCTGCTGAAACTAATTTTGTTCATGGAACTTTTTGCATGCATATTTCTTTGTTCGTGATCCATGTTAAATGTGGATTTTTCTCTTCCTGAAACTTCTACCATGATTTTCCTCATTGAAAAAGCTGGTTTTGTTTACAGGTATTGTTGCACGCTGATTTATGTTCGTGGAACTTGTTGAGTGATGATCTTTTGTTCGTGAAACGTGTTGCAGTGTGATTTGGTTTATTCTCTTCTCGAAACTTGTACATTGATTTTACGATTCGTGAAACTGATTTTGTTAATGGAAGTTGTTGCATGCTGATTGTTTTTTGTTTGTTTGTGGAACTTGTTGCTTGCTGTTTTTTTTATTCGTGAAACTTGTTGCAGGTTGATTTTTTTTTTCGTGAAACATGTACAGTGATTTTTTTCTCCTCCTGAAACTAACTTGTTGCAGCGTGTTTTTTATACGCCAGTGAATGGAATTGTTTATTTAATATGTTAGTTTTCTTTTCCCATTTATTTATATTTATTCTTTTGTTTGTGTAGTATGTTTGTATGTTGATGTAAGAATTTTTTTTGTTTTTTTTCCGTTGAGAAAGGCTCCCGGATGTGGGGCCGAAATATTCGGAATATTTTTGTTTAATTAAGTGTTTGTATTCACTGCTTTATAGAAATTAAAACCCGTTTCTCTTGTTTAATTTTAGTAAATGGAAAAGCAGTCTGGTCTAAGAAATTATTTACGGTTTCACGAGGTAAAAAAATCAATGTACAAGCTTCGCGAAGAGCAAAAAAACAGGCTACAACAAGTTTCACAAACCAAAAAAATCATCCCTCAACAAGTTCAACGAACATAAATAAGCATGCAACAATTTCCATGAACAAAACCAGTTTTCTCAATGAGAAAAATCGTTGTAGATGTTTCACGAAGAGAAAAATCAACATGTAACATGAAACACAAGCATAGAATATGCATGCAATAAGTTCCATGAACAAAATGAGTTTCACTATGTAGAAAATAAAATCAAGTTTCATGAACAAAAAACCATCATGCAACAAGTTCTATGAACAACAATCAGCACGCAACAAGTTTCTTGAACAAAACCAGTTTCACGAGGAGAAAAGTCAGAGTACGAGTTTCGCGAAGAGAAAAAAATCAACATGCAACAAGTTTCACGAACAAAAAAAACCGTCACCACACAAAAAAATCAACGATAAAAAGAATATGCGTGCAGTATGTACCATGAACAAAATTAGTTTCAGGAGGAGAAAAAAATCAATGTACAAGTTTCACTAAGAAAAAAAAACCAATCCGCAACAAGTTTCACGAATAAAAAAAGCAAGCAACAAGTTCCACAAACAAACAAAAATCAGCATGCAACAACTTCCATTAACAAAATCAGTTTCACGAATCGAAAAATCAATGTACAAGTTTCGAGAAGAGAACAAACAAAATCACACTGCAACACGTTTCACGAACAAAAGATCATCACTCAACAAGTTCCACAAACATAAATCGGCGTGCAATAAGTTCCATGAACAAAACCAGCTTTCTCAATGAGGAAAATCATGGTAGAAGTTTCACGAAGAGAAAAATCAACATTTAACATGGATCAAGGACAAAGAAATATGCATGCAATAAGATCCATGAACAAAATTAGGTTCACTAGGTAGAAAAAAAATCAATGTACTTGTTTCACGAAGAGAAAAAATAAACATCAGGAGTAAAGAATCAAAAGGTTTCAGGAGTAAAGAATCGGCACGCAGTATGTTCCACGAGCAAAATCAGTTTAACGGGGAGAAAGTCATTGTTTAAGTTTCGCGAAGAAAAAAATTCAGCATGCAACAAGTTCCACGAAGAAAAATTCAGCATGCAACAAGTTCCACGAAGAAAAATCAGCTACTCACCAAGTTCCACAAACATAAATCAGCACGGGCAAGTTCTTCGAACCAAATTGGCTTCAAGAGAAGAAAAAAAAATCAATGTGCAAGTTTCACGAAGAGAAAGTCAACATGTAGCAAGTTTCATGACCAAAAAACCATCAGGCAATAAGTTCCATGAACAACAATAAGCACGCAACAAGTTCCTTGAACAAAATCAGTTTCACGAGGAGAAAAATCAGTGTACAAGTTTCGCGAAGAGAAGAAAATGCAACATGCAACAAGTTTCACGAACAAAAAAATATCAGCAAGCAATTAGTTCAAGAATCAGAAAAATATACATGCAATATGTTCCACAGACAAAATTAGTTTTAAGAGGAGAAAAAAAATCAATGTAAATGTTTCACAAAGAGAAAAAATCAACATGCTTCAAGTTTCACGAATAAAAAACAGGATGCAACATGTTCCATGAACAAAAAAAACAATCAACACGCAGCAAGTTCCATTAACAAAATCAGTTTCATGAGGTGAAAAATCAATATAAAAGTTTCGGGAAGAGAAAAAAAACAGGATGTAACAAGTTTCACAAACAAAAAAAACATCACTCAACAAACTCCACGAACATAAATCAGCATGCAACAAGTTCCAAAATCAGCATGCATGAAGTTTCACGAAGAAAAATCAGCACTCAAAAAGCTCCACAAACATAAATCACCACGGTCAAGTTCCATGAACAAAATTGGCTGCAAGACAAGAAAAAAATCAATGTGCAAGTTTCACGAAGAGAAAAATCAACATGCAACAAATTTCATGAACAAAAAACCATCATGCAACAAGTTCCATGAACAACAATCAGTTTCACAAGGAGAAAAATCAGTGCACAAGTTTTGGGAAGAGAAAAAAGCAAAATTCAACAAATTTCACTAACAAAAAAACACGTAACAAGTTCCAGAATCAGAAAAATATGCATGCAGTATGTTTCATGGACAAAATTATTTTCAGGAGGAAAAAAAAATCAATGTAAATGTTTCACTAAGAGAAAAAATCAACATGCAACAAGGTTCACAAATAAAAAACAGCATACAACAAGTTCCCCGAACTAAAAAAAAAAACAATCAACACGCAACAAGTTCCATTAACAAAATCAATTTCACGAGGTAAAAAACCAAAGTATAAGTCTCGCGAAGAGAAAAAAACAGGATGCAACAAGTTTCAAAAAACAAAAAAATCATCGCTCAACAAATTCCTTGAACATAAATCATTTTGCAACAAGCTCCAAAAACAGCATGCAACAAGTTTCACGAAGAAAAATCAGCACTCAACAAGCTCCACAAACATAAATCAGCACGGTCAAGTTCTATGAACAAAATTGGCTTCAAGAGAAGGAAAAAATCAATTTGTAAGCTTAATGAAGATAATAATCAACGTGCAGCACGTTTCATGAACAGAAAACTCTAATGGAACAAGTTCCAAGAACAACGATGTGGACACAAAAAGTTCCACGAACGAAATTACTTTTACAAGAAAAAATTAGTGTACAAGATTCGTGAAGAGAAAAAAGCAACATGCAACAAGTTTCACGAAAAAAAATTCAGCAGGCAGCAAGCTCCAGAAACAAAAAGCAGCACTCAACATGTTCCAAGATCAAAATCACTTTCACAAGGAAAAAATCAATGTAAAATCTTCACGAAGAAAAAAACAACATGCAACCAGTTTCACGAAAAAGAACTTTAGTAATCCACAAGTAAATCAACATGCAACAAGTTTCACGAACAAAAAAATAAAAAGAGCGTGCAACCGGGTGCCTGCAGCCAACCTACAATACCACCCTTTTTTCAAATAACTGCATTCAAGTTAGGTTCACTTAGGTTCACTTGGCGTGGCGCACCAAGAGAATAAACCTTATACTTCCAGAGGAGTAGAAATTTACGAAAGAAGGGCAGGCGATACCTCAAAAACGCAAAGTGCCACTTCTAAAAGTTCTAATGCAGAATCATCGGAAACCAGTTCCGAAGAATCTGACGGCGAATAAGACAATATAGTAATTAAAGAAATAGGGAAAGCAAAACTGACTTCAGCGGCCGCGCATGCAAAACAAATAAAATTAAAAGTTCAAGAATTTCTGAAAAAAACAATACAAGAAATATGATCTTATATCACTAGCAAAACCAAAAAAGAAAAAACCGCAAGAAACCGAGGAAACAGTAACCACGCAGTCGGGTAAAACGGTTTAAAAACCCGATACATGGAATTCCCTTTAGTCATTTCAAGATTAAGAGATTTTAATGCATAGGTGTCACAAGGGAATAATAATTTAAAAACTGTCAGTTCATAAGTAAAAATCATGCAACTACAAAAATACTATAGAAAATTTTGCTCAACATATATCAGTTCCCGAAAACAAATTCTAATTAAAAAGTCACATTGCATATAATTAATTCGAATAATTTCCTTTAATATAAAAATTCTACCCATACTATTCAAGTACGATGTATTAAGTCCAACTGACAGAAGCCGGGGTTTTGCCTGACTGTTTGGAGTGTGGTGGAGAATAACATTGAAGTTTCCCAGGCCATACTTCAAGCCGGTAGACTGACTCCCAAATCTCCCAATTCCAGGAATAAAATAAGCAATCTTATGTACACACGAGCTATTGTTAAAAAACATTTCAAGTGAAGTTAAATTGAAAAATTGAGGAGGCACTGTTAACTATAAGAACAACCCAAAGGTCGGGATAAGAGTTTTCATATAAATGACAATGTGTCATATTGTACTCCCCAAAGTAGTATTATCAACCATAAAGCAATATTCAAAAATTGAATTGATATAAATTAATAGAATAAAATAGCCCAAGTTAAAAGTTAAAACGCCCAAACTATTTTGAAAAAAAAAAAAATTCTGCAAAAATAGGTGAAATTAATAATAAATTAATTCTAGAAAGAAACAAAAAGATGAGGCTTAAGCATATCATCATAATCCTCGTTGTTCACGCAGCCGCCCAAGATATTGTAAAGTATGGAGTAATATTCAAGCATGAGAATTCATTACTAGCTAGTCATAATGCATGGGAAATTTTTTATGAAATTGGACCCCAAACGCTTCGAAACCTTGTTTCAACAAGTAACAAGACTAGAGAAAAACATGAATGAACTCAAATAATCGATATTTCAATTCCTAAGGTCGGATAAAGGATTACAGGCCAGTAAAATAATGCTTAGTGAAGATAATAAAGAGTTTCCAATTCCAGTTATTCCCAAACTAAAATCAAAAATCGTAATAGATGACTTTGATAAGAAAATGGCAGAAACTGACATGGCACTAAGAACCATAGCCAAAGAAGACAGAAAGAAAAAGTCAGCAAATAATATTGAATACATGTCAAGAGACTTTACTGCAATGAAATCTATGGAAAACCCGAAATTATTGACTACGAGGAAAGGAAAACTTTATGATGGTAATTACGCAATGCTAAATGAACTACCAAGCCTATGGACTTTTCTCAAAGCATTATATCAGAGTCCCGCTGAGAAAAACGTGACGAAACGGATATCATCCAAACTAAGAGAGAAAAATGACAAAAGACAAGATACTACCCTAATGAAATTAGACAAATCAAGAAACAATTTCTCAAGTGCCCAACAAGATAATTACTATGACAACAACAAAAAAGGAAATGAAAAAGATATCACAACAGCCACACCTACGCATGAGAAAGGATCCAAAGGGGTACATCTATCGATCTCGGAAATGATGGCAAACCCAGTGCCAGAACTGATCGCACTTAGCAAAGAATCACATGGAAATTTAATTATATTAACTTATCTGAAACTCACGACATTTACAAAATGGACTTGGTCAACAGGGCCCACGTTTACGCACACCCATCCTATTGGCAAACTCCTTATAAACGCAAGGGCAAGACTCCCGATAAGACATACCGAAATACAAACGATAAAAGTACAAGAGCTTAAGCCAGAAGAAAAGAAAAATAATCATAAAAAATAGGAAGAAGACAATTAAGTACATAATGGGATGTTATGGAATGTAATGGGATGTATTGGGATGTAATGGGATGTAATGGGACGTAATAGGATGTAATGGTATGTAATGTGATGTATTGGGATTTAATGGGGAGATGTAATGGAATGTAATGGGATGTAATAGGCTGTAAAGGGATGTAATGGGATGTAATAGGATATAAGAGGATGTAATGGGATGTAAAGGAACGTAAGAGAATGTATTGGGATTTAAAATAAGTCAGAAGAAGGTAATGGGAGGTAAGAGGATAAAATGTGACACGCTGGGATGTAAAGGGAAGTAACAAAAAATAATGGGATCTAATGGGATGTAATGGAATGTATTGGGATGTAATGGGATGTAACGGGATGTAATATGATGTAATGGGATGTATAGGAATATCATATTAAGTTTTGGGATGTAAAGGGCATCATTAGGACTTAATGGAATGTATGGAAATACACCAAAGGGTACAGAAGCGTCCTGGAATGTAATGAGACGTTTCTGAATGCAATGGGACGAAAAGGGTTTTAATAAAATGTAATAGGAGGAAGAGTATTTTCCATTAAAGGGGTGCCGGATTCTCCAGCATTATTTAAAAAAGATCAGAAATTGAATAAAAAAAACAAGGTTTTTCAACTGAAAGTAAGGAGCAACATTAATACTTAAACCAAACAGAGATTACTACGTATATGAGGGGGTGTGCCCCCTTGTCACTACCTCGTTCTTTACGTTAAATTGTTTTTAGTACTTTCGAAAAAGCCATTTATTCTAATTAAACGGCCTTTGTGATTCAAGGATCATGCTTAAGGAATTGGAAAAAAATTCAACTTTTAAAGGGGGAACCTCCTCATATTCGTAATAATTTCTGTTCGTTTTTATTTTTAATGTTGATCCTTACTTTCAGTTGAAAAACTTGTTTTTTTTATTTAATCTTAACAGAATCCCTTCTCAATAGTTCCTACTCTTGACCTTTATTCTCATTTTCTTCAGGGAGATAATAAGGAACAGGTTCAATCGGATATCACTTTAAGAGCCCTCAAAGGGCTTAAAATGGAATTTGCAGAGTAAGTCACATATAGTATACATTTTGAAAGAGCACAGAAAGACGCATCAATATGTGTGTTAACGAAGCAAAATAATGCAAAAAACTATAGAATTACCGAACATAGTAGGATTACTGTATAGATCGTTTTAGAGAGGATTAAATTAAAAAAAACTAATTTTTCAACTGGAAGTAAGGAACAACATTAAGACTTAAAACGAAAATACACTATTCCGTATATAAAGGGGCTCTTCACGAAAAAAATTTTATAAGTACTTTTAAAAAAGCTTCTTATTCTTTTAATTAAATTACCCTTGTGCTTCAGGAATCGTTCTCAAATAATTGCCACAAAATTCAAACTTTAGCTAACAGAGCAACAGTAGAGTAGGAACTACCATTTTTCATAGGCCCCCGTACCAAACAGGTTTTTCTGGTGGGTATTCTAGTCTAGAGGTCATTACATCTTTGCCAAGAGATTTACGCAATTAATTAAACCTGTATTATAAAACCAGTGCGTCTTGTTTCGAGTTTTAACGGACAAGTTTTTGAAAAGCAGACAGTTTTTTTTTGTTTAGCATTTGCAAAAAAGGGGTAATTAGTGATTGGAAAATTTTTTAATGCTTTTACAATCGGAGATGTTTGATTAACCTTTGCAAAAAAAAGGGGTAATGGGATTTGCGAATTGGAGGAGATGCCATGATTATGTACTGTATAATACACAAGTGATGTTTTGGAGCGTATTGTCAATTTAACGATAAATGACTGAAAAGTGTTTTGAGGGAGTTGGGTGGTTTGAAAGGTCATTTAACGGGGGTATAGTTCCACGGAGGTTTCGGGTATACAGGGGATCAGTTACAAGGGGGTTCATTGGCACGGGGGTTGAGTTAAATGGGGCTTGAGTTCCACGAGAGTAGTGCTTTGTCGTGGTTTAGATTGTCACAGTTACATTCTCTTTATCTTTCAAAGTTCAATTTGATTTTAGTTACATGGGGGGTTCAGTTGCACGGGGGTTGAGTTAAATGGGGCTTGAGTTCCACGAGAGTAGTGCTTTGTCGTGGTATCTTTTAAAAGAGTTTTAAAGATTTTTAGAGACTCAGTTGTCTGATTCCGTGTGGTTTTTCTTTTCTTGGTGGTCATTAAAAACAAAATTTTTGTGTTCAATAAGTAGTTTTTGTATATTTGATTAGAGCTATAATGGGTTTGAGAGACTCAGTTGCTGGATTCCGTGTGGTTTTTCTTTACTTGATGGTCATTAAAAACGAAATTTTCGTGTTAAATAAGTAGTTTTTGTATCTTTTAAAAGAGCTTCAAGGGGTTTGAGAGACTCAGTTGCCTAATTCCGTGTGATTTTTCTTTACTTGTTGGTCATTAAAAACGAAATTTTTGTGTTATATAAGTAGTTTTTGTATCTTTTAAAAGAGCTTTATGGGGTTTGAGAGACTCAGTTGCCTGATT
Organism: Artemia sp. Qi Xiang Cuo; assembly: GCF_049724085.1. NCBI lineage: Eukaryota > Metazoa > Arthropoda > Branchiopoda > Anostraca > Artemiidae > Artemia > Artemia sp. Qi Xiang Cuo. The sequence continues at coordinate 19,014,986 of NC_142811.1, forward strand.
CCTTGTGGTTTTTCTTTACTTGGTGGTCATTAAAATCGAAATTTTTGTGTTAAATAAGTAGTTTTTGTATCTTTTAAATGAGCTTTAAGGGGTTTGAGAGACTCAGTTGCCTGATTCCGTGTGGTTTTTCTTTACTTGGTGGTCATTTGTTGTATTTTTTAAAAAAGCTATACAGAGTTTTAGATACTCAGTTGCCTAATTCCGTTTGATTTTACTTTACTTGATGGTCATTAAAAACGAAATTTTTGTGTTAAATAAGTAGTGTTTTTATCTTTTAAAAGAGCTTTAATGGGTTTGAGAGACTCAGTTGCCTAATTCCGTGTGATTTTTCTTTACTTGTTAGTCATTAAAAACGAAATTTTTGTGTTAAATCAGTAGTTTTTGTATCTTTTAAAAGAGCTTTAAGGGGTTTGAGAGACTCAGTTGCCTGATTCCGTGTTGTTTTTCTTTACTTTGTGGTCATTAAATACGAAATTTTTTTGTTAAATTAGTTGTTTTTGTATATTTTAAAAGAGCTTTATGGGGTTTGAGAGACTCAGTTGCCTGATTCCGTGTGGTTTTTCATTTCTTGGTGGCCATTAAAAACCAAATGTTTGTGTTAAATAGGTAGTTATTGTATCTTTTAAAAGAGCTTTAATGGGTTTGAGAGACTCAGGTGCCTGATTCCTTGTGGTTTTTATTTACTTGGTTGTCATTAAAAACTAAATTTTTGTGTTAAATCGGTAGTTTTTGTATCTTTTAAAAGAGCTTTATGGGGTTTGAGAGACTCAGTTGCCTGAGTCCGTGTGGTTTTTCTTTACTTGGTGGTCATTAAAAACCAAATTTTTGTGTTAAATAATTAGTTTTTTTATCTTTTAAAAGAGCTTAAAGGGGTTTGAGAGACTCAGTTGCCTGATTACGTGTGGTTTTTCTTTTCTTGTTGTTAATTTTTGTATCTTTTAAAAGAGCTTTACAGAGTTTGAGAGACTCAGTTGCCTAATTCCGTGTGGTTTTCCTTTACTTGGTGGTCATTAAAAACGAAATTTTTGTGTTAAATCAGTAGTTTTTGTATCTTTTAAAAGAGCTTTAAGGAGCTTGAGAGACTCAGTTGACTGATTCAAAGTGAGTTTTCTTGTAGTTTTGGGCTGATTTTTAAAAAATTATTTTTTAAATAATTTTATTTTTTTAAAATGATTCATAATTAAGGGTGGTTTTACTTTAAATTTTTGTCATTAAAAAATAAAATTTTTTGTTAAATATTTAGTTTTTGTATCTTTTAAAAGAGCTTTAAGGGGTTTGAGAGACTCAGTTGCCTGATTCCGTGTGGTTTTTCTTTACTTGATGGTCATTAAAAACGAAATGTTTGTTTTAAATAATTCTTTGTTGTATATTTTAAATTAGTAGTAAGGTTTTTGTGAGTCTCAGGTGGCTATTTCCTTGTGTTTTTTCTTTACATTGTTGTAATTAAAAACGAAATTTTTGTGTTAAATCAGTAGTTTTTGTATCTTTTAAAAGAGCTTTACGGGAATTGAGAGACTCAGTTGCCGGATTCCGTGTGGTTTTGCTTTACTTGATGGTCATTACAAACGAAATTTTTGTGTTAAATCAGTAGTTTTGGTATCTTTTAAAAGAGCTTTAAGGGGTTTGAGAGACTCAGTTGCCTAATTCCGTGTAGTTTTCTTTTACTGGGTGGTCATTAAAAACGAAATTTTTGTGTTAAATAAGTAGTTTTTGTATCTTTTAAAAGATCTTTAAGGGGTTTGAGAGACTCAGTTGCATGATTCCGTGTTGTTTTTATTTACTTGGTGGTCATGAGTTGAATCTTTTAAAAGAGCTTTACAGAGTTTGAAAGACTAAGGGGCCTCAGGCCGGTTGATTGTTCTTTTCTTGGGGGTCATTAAAAACGAATTGGTTGAGTTATATCAGTAGTTTTTTTATCTTTTAAAAGAGCTTTAAGGGGGGTGAGAGACTCATTTGCCTGATTCCATGTTGTTTTCCTTGAGTTAGAGGTCATTATTTTAGTAATTTTTGTGTTAAATAAGTAGTTTTTGTATCTTTTAAAAGAGCTTTAAGGGGTTTGAGAGACTCAGTTGCCTGATTCCGTGTGGTTTTCCTTTACTTGGTGGTCATTAAAAACCAAATTTTTGTGTTAAATAAGTAGTTTTTGTATCTTTTAAAAGAGATTAAAGGGGTTTGAGAGACTCAGTTGCCTGATTCCGTGTGGTTTTTCTTTACTTGGTGGTCATTAAAAACGAAATTTTTGGGTTAAATCGGTAGTTTTTGTATCTTTTAAAAGAGCTTTAAGGGGTTTGAGAGACTCAGTTGCCTGATTCCGTGTGGTTTTTCTTTACTTGGTGGTCATTAAAAACCAAATTTTTGTGTTAAATAAGTAGTTTTTTTATCTTTTAAAAGAGCTTAAAGGGGTTTGAGAGACTCAGTTGCCTGATTCCATGTGGTTTTTCTTTACTTGTTGTTAATTTTTGTATCTTTTAAAAGAGCTTTACAGAGTTTGAGAGACTCAGTTGCCTAATTCCGTGTGGTTTTCCTTTACTTGGTGGTCATTAAAAACGAAATTTTTGTGTTAAATAAGTAGTTTTTGTATCTTTTAAAAGAGCTTTAAGGGGTTTGAGAGACTCAGTTGCCTGATTCCGTGTGGTTTTTATTTAATTGTGGTTCATTATTATAAAAATTTTTATTTTAAATAATTTGTGATTTTTTATCATTATACATAATACGTGTTGTTGTTATTTTCTTTAATTTCATTAAAAAAGAAAATTTTGTGTTAAATAATTAGTTTTTGTATCTTTTAAAAGAGCTTTAAGGGGTTTGAGAGACTCAGTTGCCTGATTCCGTGTGGTTTTTCTTTAATTGATGGTCATTAAAAACGAAAGTTTGTTTTAAATAAGTAGTTTTTGTATCTTTTAAAAGAGCTTTAAGGGGTTTGAGAGACTCAGTTGCCTAATTCCGTGTGATTTTTCTTTACTTGGTGGTCATTAAAAACGAAATTTTTGTGTTAAATAAGTAGTTTTGTATCTTTTAAAAGAGCTTTAAGGTGTTTGAGAGACTCAGTTGCCGGATTCCGAGTGGTTTTCCTTGTCTTTGTGGTCATTAAAATCGAAATTTTTGTTTTAAATAAGTTGTTTTTGTATCTTTTAAAAGAGCTTTAAGGGGTTTGAGAGACTCAGTTGCCGGATTCCATGTGGTTTTTCTTTACTTGGTGGTCATTAAAAACGAAATTTTTATGTTAAATCAGTAGTTTTTGTATCTTTTAAAAGAGCTTTAAGGGGTTTGAGAGACTCAGTTGCCTGATTCCGTGTGGTTTTTCTTTACTTGGTCGTCATTTGTTGTATCTTTTAAAAGAGCTTTACAGAGTTTGAGAGACTCAGTTGCCTAATTCCGTGTGGTTTTCCTTTACTTGACGGTCATTAAAAACGAAATTTTTGTGTTAAATCAGTAGTTTTTGTATCTTTTAAACGAGCTTTATGGTGTTTGAGAGACTCAGTTGCCTGATTCCACGTGATTTTTCTTTACTTGGCGGTCATTTGTTGTATCTTTTAAAAGAGCTTTAGAGGGTTTGAGAGACTCAGTTGCCTAATTCCGTGTGATTTTTCTTTACTTGATGGTCATTAAAAACGAAAATTTTGTGTTACATATTAAGTTGTTTAATCATAAAAAAGAGCAGAAAATGGATTGAGAGACTCAGTTGACTCATTCCGTGTGGTTTTTCTTTACTTGGTGGTCATTAAAAACAAAATTTTTGTTTTAAATAAGTAGTTTTTGTATCTTTTAAAAGAGCTTTAAGGGGTTTGAGAGACTCAGTTGCCTAATTCCGTGTAGTTTTTATTTACTTGTTGGTCATTAAAAAAGAAAATTTTGTGTTAAATAATTATTTTTTTTATATTTTAAAATAGATGTACTGTGTTTTAGATAAGAATATTAATTATGCATTGTGGTTTTTCTTTACTTGTTGGTCATTAAAAACGAAATTTTTGTGTTAAATCAGTAGTTTTTGTATCTTTTAAAAGAGCTTTAAGGGGTTTGAGAGACTCAGTTGCCTGATTCAGTGTGGTGTTTCTTTACTTTGTGTTATGAATTATATTAAATAAATTTTTAAATAAATTTAATTAGTTAATAATTTGACTACTTAAGTGTGTTTTTACTTTAAATGGTGGTCATTAAAAAAGAAATTTTTGTGTTAAATCAGTAGTTTTTGTATCTTTTAAAAGAGCTTTAAGGGGTTTGAGAGACTCAGTTGCCTGATTCCGTGTGGTTTTTCTTTACTTGGTGGTCATTTGTTGTATCTTTTAAAAGAGCTTTACAGGGTTTGAAAGACTCAGTTGCCTAATTCTGTGTGATTTTTCTTTACTTGATGGTCATTAAAAACAAAATTTTTGTGTTAAATAAGTAGTTTTTGTATCTTTTAAAAGAGCTTTAAGGGGTTTGAGAGACTCAGTTGCCTGATTCCGTGTGGTTTTTCCTTACTTGGTGGTCATTAAAAACGAAATTTTTGTGTTAAATAAGTAGTTTTTGTATCTTTTAAAAGAGCTTTACGGGGATTTAGAGACCCAGTTTTACCTTGTCACAGTTACATTTTCTTGATTTTTCAAAGTTCATTTTGAATTTCTTTCGTTGAAATGCAAGAGTTGGAATATTTCAGTAGTGTTTGGTTGTGGTTTACCATGTCACAGTTACATTTTCTTGATTTTTCAAAGTTCATTTTGAATTTCTTTCGCTGAAATGTAAGAGTTGGAATATTTCAGTAGTGTTTGGTTGTGGTTTACCTTGTCGCAGTTACATTTTCTTGATTTTTCAAAGTTCATTTTGAATTTATTTCGCTGAATTGCAAGAGTTGGAATATTTCAGTAGTGTTTTGTTGTGGTTTACCTTGTAACAGTTACATTTTCTTTATTTTTCATTTTTAATTTTTAATTTCTTTATATGAAATTAAAGAGTTGGAATATTTCAGTGTCAAAGTTCGTTGAAATGCAAAAGTTGGAATGTTTCAGTTGTGTTTGGTTGTGCTTTACCTTGTCACAGTTACATGTTCTTGATTTTTCAAAGTTTATTTTGAATTTCTTTCATTGAAATTCAATATTTGTAATATTTCAGTAGCGTTTTCTCATTGTTTACCATGTCACATTTACATTCTCATGTTTTTTCAATTTTAATTTTGAAGATCTATTGCTGTTTTTCACGAGTCGTACTTTTTCAGTATTGTTTGGTTGTGGTTTACCATGTCACTGCTACATTCTCTTGATTTTTCAATGTTGATTTTGAATTTCTTTCGTTGAAATGCAAGAGTTGGAATATTTCAGTAGTGTTTGGTTGTGGTTTACCTTGTCACAGTTACATTTTCTTGATTTTTCAAAGTTCATTTTGAATTTCTTTCGTTGAAATGCAAGAGTTGGAATATTTCATAAGTGTGTGGTTCTGGTTTACCTTGTCACAGTTACATTTTCTTGATTTTTCAAAGTTCATTTTGAATTTCTTTCATTGAAATGCAAGAGTTGGAATATTTCAGTAGTGTTTGGTTGTGATTTACCTTGTCACAGTTACATTTTCTTGATTTTTTAAAGTTCATTTGGAATTTCTTTAGTTGAAATGCAAGATTTGGAATATTTCAGTAGTGTTTGGTTGTGGTTTACCTTGCCACAGTTACAACTTCTTGATTTTTCAAAGTTCATTTTGAATTTCTTTCGATGAAATGCAAGAGTTGGAATATTTCAGTAGTGTTTGGTTCTGGTATACCTTGTCACAGTTACATGTTCTTTATTTTTCAATGTTCATTTTGAATTTCTTTCGTCGAAATGCAAGAGTTGGAATATTTCAGTAGTGTTTGGTTGTGGTTTACCTTGTCACAGTTACATTTTCTTGATTTTTCAAAGTTCATTTTGAATTTCTTTCGTTGAAATGCATGAGTTGGAATATTTCAGTAGTGTTTGGTTGTGGTTTACCTTGTCACAGTTACATTTTCTTGATTTTTCAAAGTTCATTTTGAATTTCTTTCATTGAAATGCAAAAGTTGGAATATTTCACAAGTGTTTGGTTGTGGTTTACCTTGTCACAGTTACATTTTCTTGATTTTTCAAAGTTCATTTTGAATTTCTTTCGTTGAAATGCAAGAGTTGGAATATTTCAGTAGTGTTTGGTTGTGGTTTACCTTGTCACAGTTACATTTTCTTGATTTTTCAAAGTTCATTTTGAATTTCTTTCGTTGAAATGCAAGAGTTGGAATATTTCAGTAGTGTTTGGTTGTGGTTTACCTTGTCACAGTTACCTTTTCTTGATTTTTCAAAGTTCATTTTGAATTTCTTTCGCTGAAATGCAAGAGTTGGAATATTTCAGTGTCACAGTTACATTTTCTTGATTTTTCAAAGTTCATTTTGAATTTCTTTCGTTGAAATGCAAGAGTTGGAATATTTCAGTAGTGTTTGGTTGTGGTTTACCTTGTCACAGTTACATTTTCTTGATTTTTCAAAGTTCATTTTGAATTTCTTTCGTTGAAATGCAAGAGTTGGAATATTTCAGTAGTGTTTGGTTATGGTTTACCTTGTCACAGTTACATTTTCTTGATTTTTCAAAGTTCATTTTGAATTTCTTTCGTTGAAATGCAAGAGTTGGAATATTTCAGTAGTGTTTGGTTGTGGTTTACCTTGTCACAGTTACATTTTCTTGATTTTTCAAAGTTCATTTTGAATTTCTTTCATTGAAATGCAAGAGTTGGAATATTTCAGTAGTGTTTGGTTGTGGTTTACCTTGTCACAGTTACATTTTCTTGATTTTTCAAAGTTCCTTATGAATTTCTTTCTTTGAAGTTCAAGTGTGGGAATATTTCAGTTGTGTTGGGTTGTGGTTTACCCTGTCACAGTTACATTTTCTTGATTTTTCAAAGTTCATTTTGAATTTCTTTCGTTGAAATGCAAGAGTTGGAATATTTCAGTAGTGTTTGGTTGTGGTTTACCTTGTCACAGTTACATTTTCTTGATTTTTCAAAGTTCATTTTGAATTTCTTTCGTTGAAATGCAAGAGTTGGAATATTTCAGTAGTGTTTGGTTGTGGTTTACCTTGTCACAGTTACATTTTCTTGATTTTTCAAAGTTCATTTTGAATTTCTTTCGTTGAAATGCAAGAGTTGGAATATTTCAGTAGTGTTTGGTTGTGGTTTACCTTGTCACAGTTACATTTTCTTGATTTTTCAAAGTTCATTTTTAATTTCTTTCGCTGAAATGCAAGAATTGGAATATTTCAGTAGTGTTTGGTTGTGGTATACCTTGTCACAGTTACATTTTCTTGATTTTTCAAAGTTCATTTTGAATTTCTTTCGATAAAAAGAAAGAGTTGGAATAATTCAGTAGTGTTTGGTTGTGGCTTACATTGTCACAGTTACATTTTCTTGATTTTTCATAGTTCATTTGAATTTCTTTATTTATCAGTTTGAAAAAATCATCTTGTGGTGTTATATTCGAATGTGCTTTTTTATTTTTGTCTATGGATCTCGAAGATGATTTTTCAAAGTTCATTTTGAATTTCTTTCGTTGAAATGCAAGAGTTGGAATATTTCAGTAGTGTTTGGTTGTGGTTTACCTTGTCACGGTTACATTTTCTTGATTTTTCAAAGTTCATTTTGAATTTCTTTCGTTGAAATGCAAGAGTTGGAATATTTCAGTAGTGTTTGGTTGTGGTTGTTTACCTTGTCACAGTTACATTTTCTTGATTTTTCAAAGTTCATTTTGAATTTCTTTCGTTGAAATGCAAGAGTTGGAATATTTCAGTAGTGTTTGCTTGTGGTTTACCTTGTCACAGTTACATTTTCTTGATTTTTCAAAGTTCATTTTGAATTTCTTTCGTTGAAATGCAAGAGTTGGAATATTTCAGTAGTGTTTGGTTATGGTTTACCTTGTCACAGTTACATTTTCTTGATTTTTCAAAGTTCATTTTGAATTTCTTTCGTTGAAATGCAAGAGTTGAAATATTTCAGCAGCGTTCGGTTGTGGTTTAACTTGTCACAGTTACATTTTCTTGATTATTCAAAGTTCATTTTGAATTTCTTTCATTGAAATGCAATAGTTGGAATATTTCAGTAGTGTTTGGTCGTGGTTTACCTTGTCACAGTTACATTTTCTTGATTTTTCAAAGTACATTTTGAATTTCTTTCGTTGAAGTGCACGAGTTGGAATATTTCAGTAGTGTGTTGTTGTGGTTTACCTGGTCACGGTTACATTTTCTTGATTTTTCAAAGTTCATTTTGAATTTCTTTCGTTGAAATGCAAGAGTTGGAATATTTCAGTAGTGTTTGGTTGTGGTTTACCTTGTCACAGTTACATTTTCTTGATTTTTCAAAGTTCATTTTGAATTTCTTTCGTTGAAATGCAAGAGTTGGAATATTTCAGTAGTGTTTGGTTGTGGTTTACCTTGTCACAGTTACATTTTCTTGATTTTTCAAAGTTCATTTTGAATTTCTATCGTTGAAATGCAAGAGTTGGAATATTTCAGTAGTGTTTGGTTGTGGTTTACCTTGTCAAAGTTACATTTTCTTGATTTTTCAAAGTTCATTTTGAATTTCTTTCGTTGATCTGCAAGAATTGGAATATTTCAGTAGTGTTTGTTTGTGGTTTACCTTGTCACAGTTACATTTTCTTGATTTTTCAAAGTTCATTTTGAATTTCTTTCGTTAAAATGCAATAGTTAGAATATTTCAGTAGTGTTTGGGTGTGTTTTACCTTGTCACAGTTACATTTTCTTGATTTTTCAAAGTTCATTTGAATTTCTTTATTTATCAGTTTGAAAAAATCATCTTGTGGTGTTATATTCGAATGTGCTTTTTTATTTTTGTCTATGGATCTCGAAGATGATTTTTCAAAGTTCATTTTGAATTTCTTTCGTTGAAATGCAAGAGTTGGAATATTTCAGTAGTGTTTGGTTATGGTTTACCTTGTCACGGTTACATTTTCTTGATTTTTCAAAGTTCATTTTTAATTTCTTTAGTTGAAATGCTAGATTTTGAATATTTAAGTAGTTTTTGGTTTTTGTTTACCTTGTCACAGTTACATTTTCTTGATTTTTCAAAGTTCATTTTGAATTTCTTTCGTTGAAATGCAAGAGTTGGAATATTTCAGTAGTGTTTGCTTGTGGTTTACCTTGTCACAGTTACATTTTCTTGATTTTTCAAAGTTCATTTTGAATCATTCAAGAAACGTTCACTTAGAGTGGCGCGCCACTCTAAGTGAACCTAGATCAACCCAACTTTTTGGATATCTCTCTCACTATGACTCTGTTTGTGTGTCGTGTCTGTGCATGTCTCGTCTCTATGTGTGTGTGTCATCTCTGTGGGTGTGTTGTCTAAGAAACCAGTCTGATTGAAAACGTGGAGTTTTCGTACTGCACACTTTTTTGCAATGTGTAGGAACCAGCGGGGAATCCCCGCTCGTTTGGAAAGGTGCCAAGGACAGGCATGCAAATAGCATGTAGTTTAAAAACGTGTTTAATCACGTTTCTTGAATGATTCAAAAATGAACTTTGAAAAATCAAGAAAATGTAACTGTGACAAGGTAAACCACAACCAAACGCTGCTGAAATATTCCAACTCTTGCATTTCAACGAAAGAAATTCAAAATGAACTTTGAAAAATCAAGAAAATGTAACTGTGACACGGTAAACCACAACCAAACACTAGTGAAATATTCCAACTCTTGCATTTCAACGAAAGAAATTCAAAATGAACTTTGAAAAATCAAGAAAATGTAAATGTGACAAGGTAAACCGAAATCAAACACTACTGAAATATTCCAACTCTTGCATTTCAACGAAAGAAATTCAAAATGAACTTTGAAAAATCATCTTCGAGATCCATAGACAATAATAAAAAAGCACATTCGAATATAACACCACAAGATGATTTTTTCAAACTGATAACTAAATAAATACAAATGAACTTTGAAAAATCAAGAAAATGTAACTGTGACAAGGTAAACCACAACCAAACACTACTGAAATATTCCAACTCTTGCATTTCAAAGAAATAAATTAAAAATGAAAATGTAAAAATCAATATAATTTATGTTTGACTCTTTAAAACACACCCAAAACATAATTAAAGATTAAAAATAGTTATTTTAATAGAAAGATATTCAAATGATCTGTTAAAAATAAAGATTATGTAACTGTGGCGTGGTAAAACATAACCAAAAACTACTTAAATATTCCAACTCTTGCATTTCAAAGGAAGAAATTCAAAATGAACTTTTAAAAATCAAGAAAATGTAACTTCGATATGGTAAAACACAACCAAAAAATATTGAAATATTCAAAATCTTGCATCTCAGCGAAAGAAATTCAAAATGAACTATGAAAAATCAAAAAAATGTAACTGTGACAAGGTAAACCACAACCAAACACTAATGAACTATTCCAACTCCTGCATTTCTACGAAACAAATTCAAAAGTAACATTTAAAAATCAGTAAAATTTAACATAGACAAGCTAATCAACAACAGCCCCCTACTGAAAAATAACAATACGGTCATTAAAGCGAACGTTTTTATAAAAGTAAATAGAAAAATCCAGAACCTGATACTAATTTAAGGTACCAAACACACACCAAAACAAGAAAACAAAAAATACATTAATATCTGCGCCAGAAAATCAAAATGAACTTTGAAAAAGAAATACGAAGTAACTGTGACACGGTCAACCATAACCAAGCACTACTGAAATATTCCATATCTTGCATCTCAACGAAATAAATCCAAAATTAACTTCTAAAAATCAAGAATATGTAAATGTGACTAGGTAAACCACAACCAAACACTACTGAAATATTCTAAATCTTACATTTCAACAAAAGAAATTCTCAATGAACTTTGAAAAATAAAGAAAATGTAGCTGTGACACTGAAATATTCCAACTCTTGCGTTACCGCGAAAAAAATTCAAAATGAACTTTGAAAAATCAAGAAAATGTAACTGTGACAAGGTAAACCACATTAAAACAATACTCAAATATTCCAAATCTTGCATTTCAAAGAAAGAAATTCAAAATTAACTTTGAAAAATCAAGAAAATGTAACTTTGACAATGTAAACCACAACCAAACACTACTGAAATATTCCAACTCTTTCATTTCAACGAAAGAAATTCAAAATGAACTTTGAAAAATCAAGAAAATGTAACTGTGACAGGGTAAACCACAACCAAACACTACTGAAATATTCCAACTCTTGCATTTCAACGAAGGAAATTCAAAATGAACTTTGAAAAATCAAGAAAATGTACCTGTGACAAGGTAAACCACAACCAAACACTACTGAAATATTCCAACTCTTGCATTTCAACGAAAGAAATTCAAAATGAACTTTGAAAAATCAAGAAAATGTAACTGTGACAAGGTAAATCACAACCATACACTACTGAAATATTCCATCTCTTGAATTTATAATAATGAAATTAATTATTTTCATTGATTTATAATGTATATTTTTCTGTGACTAGGTAAACAACACCATAACACTACTGAAATAGTCCAACTCTTGCATTTCATTGAAAGAAATTCAAATTGAACTATGAAAAATCAAGAAAATATAACTGTGACAAGGTAAACCATAACCAAACAATACTGAAATATTCCAACTCTTGCATTTCAAAGAATGAAATTCAAAAATAACTATGAACAATCAAGAAAATGTATATGTGACAAGGTAAACCACAACCAACCACTACTGATATATTCCAACTGTTGCAATTCAATGAAAGAAATTCAAAATGAACTTTGAAAAATCAAGAAAATCTAACTGTGACAAGGTAAACCATAACCAAACACTACTGAAATATTCCAACTCTTGAATTTCAACGAAAGAAATTAAAAATTAACTTTGAAAAATCAAGAAAATGTAATTGTGACAAGGTAAACCACAACCAAACACTACTGAAATATTCAAAAACTTACAAATAAAAGAAATAAATTCAAAATGAACTTTGAAAAATCAAGAAAATGTAATTGTGACAAGGTAAAGCACAACCAAACACAACTGAAATGTTCCAACTTTTGCATTTCAACGAACTTTGACACTGAAATATTCCAACTCTTGCATTTCAACGAAAGAAATTCAAAATTAACTTTGAAAAATCAAGAAAATGTAACTGTGACAAGGTAAACCACAACCAAACACTACTGAAATATTCCAACTCTTGCATTTCAGCGAATAAATTAAAAATTAAAATTGAAAAATCAAGAAAATGTAACTTTGACAATGTAAACCACCATCAAACACTATTGAAATATTCCAACTCTTGCATTTCAACGAAAGAAATTCAAAATGAACTTTGAAAAAACAAGAAAATGTAACTGTGACAAGGTAAACCACAACCAAACACTACTGAAATATTCCAACTCTTGCATTTCAACGAAAGAAATTCAAAATGAACTTTGAAAAATCAAGAAAATGTAACTGTGACAAGGTAAACCACAACCAAACACTACTGAAATATTCCAACTCTTGATGACCACCAAGTAAAGAAAAACCACACGGAATCAGGCAACTGAGTCTCTCAAACCCCTTAAAGCTCTTTTAAAAGATACAAAAACTACTTATTTAACACACAAATTTCTTTTTTAATGACCATCAAGTAAATAAAAACCACACGTAATTAGGAAACTGAGTCTATCAAACCCTTTAAATCAATTTTAAATTATAAAACACATGAAAAAAAATTAAATAAACAATAATCGGAATAAGGCAACCGAGTCTCTCAAACCCCATAAAGCTCTTTTAAAAGATACAAAAACTACTTATTTAACACAAAAATTTAGTTTTTAATTACCACCAAGTAAAGGAAAACCACACGGAATTAGGCAACTGAGTCTCACAAACTCTGTAATGCTCTTTTAAAAGATACAACAAATGACCACCAAGTAAAGAAAAACCACAAGGAATCAGGCAACTGAGTCTCTCAAACCCCTTAAATCTCTTTTAAAAGATACAAAAACTACTTATTTAACACAAAAATTTAGTTTTTATTTACAATCAAGAAAAGTAAAAAAACACGGAATCAGGCAACTGAGTCTTTCAAACCCCTTAAAGCTCTTTTAAAAGATACAAAAACTACTTATTTAACACAAAAATTTCGTTTTTAATGACCATCAAGTAAAGAAAAATCACACGGAATTAGGCAACTGAGTTTCTCAAACACTGTAAAGCTCTTTTAAAAGATACAACAAATGACCACCAAGTAAAGAAAAACCACACGGAATCAGGCAACTGCGTCTCTCAAACCCCTTAAAGCTCTTTTAAAAGATACAAAAACTACTGAATTAACACAAAAATTTCGTTTTTAATGACCACCAAGTAAAGGAAAACCACACGGAATTAGGCAACTGAGTCTCAAAAACTCTGTAAAGCTCTTTTAAAAGATACAACAAATGACCACCAAGTAAAGAAAAACCACACGGAATCAGGCAACTGAGTCTCTCAAACCCCTTAAAGCTCTTTTAAAAGATACAAAAACTACTGATTTCACACAAAAAGTTCGTTTTTAATGACCACCAAGTAAATAAAAACCACACGGAATTAGCCAACTGATTCTCTCAATCCCCGTAAATCTCTTTTAAAAGATACAATAACAACTTATTTAACAAAAAAATTTTTTTTTTAATGACCACCAAGAAAAGAAAAACCACAAGGAATCAGGCAACTGAGTCTCTCAATCCCCTTAAAGCTATTTTAATAGATACAAAAACTACTTATTTAACACAACTTATTTGTTTTTTAATGACCACCAAGTAAAGAAAAACCACACGGAATTAGGCAACTGAGTCTCTCAAACCCATTAAAGCTCTTTTAAAATATAAAAAAAATAATTATCTAAAAAAAAATTTAGTTTTTAATTAAAAACAATTAAATAAAAAACACAGTGAATCATTCAACTGAGTATCTCATTACCCTTAAAGCTATTTTAAAAGATAAAAAAACTACTTATTTAACACAAAAATTTCGTTTTTAATGACCATCAAGTAAAGAAAAAACACACGGAATTAGGCAACTGAGTCTCTCAAACCCTGTAAAGCTCTTTTAAAAGATACAACAAATGACCAACAAGTAAAGAAAAACCACACGGAATCAGGCAACTGAGTCTCTCAAACCCCTTAAAGCTCTTTTAAAAGATACAAAAACTACTGATTTAACACAAAAATTTCGTTTTTAATGACCACCAAGTAAAGGAAAACCACACGGAATTAGGCAACTGAGTCTCTCAAACTCTGTAATGCTCTTTTAAAAGATAAAACAAATGACCAACAAGTAAAGAAAAACCACACGGAATCAGGCAACTGAGTCTCTCAAACCCCTTAAAGATCTTTTAAAAGATACAAAAACTACTTATTTAACAAAAAAATTTCGTTTTAATGACCACCAAGTAAAGGAAAACCACACGGAATCAGGCAACTGAGTCTCTCAAACCCCTTAAAGCTCTTTTAAAAGATACAAAAACTACTTAGTTAACCCAAAAATTTTGTTTTTAATGACCACCAAGTCAATCAAAACCACACGGAATTAGGCAACTGAGTCTCTCAAACCCCTTAAAGCTCTTTTAAAAGATACAAAAACTACTGATTTAACACAAAAATTTCTTTTTTAATGACAACCAAGTAAAGAAAAACCACACGGAATCAGGCAACTGAGTCTCTCAAACCCCTTAAAGCTCTTTTAAAAGATACAAAAACTACTTATTTAACACAAAAATTTCGTTTTTAATGACCACTAAGTAAATAAAAAACACAAGTACTTAGGCAACTTAGTCTCTCAATCACAATAAAGCTCTTTTAAAAGATACAAAAACTACTGATTTAACACTAAAATTTCGTTTTTAATGACCATAAAGTAAAGTAAAAACACACGGAATCAGGCAACTGAGTCTCTCAAACTCTGTAAAGCTCTTTTAAAAGATACAACAAATGACCACCAAGTAAATAAAGAACACACGGAATCAGGCAACTGAGTCTCTCAAACCCCTTAAAGCTCTTTTAAAAGATACAAAAACTACTGATTTAACACAAAAATTTCGTTTCTAATGACCACCAAGTAAAGGAAAAACCACAAGGAATGATGAAACTGAGTCTCTCAAACGCTGTAAATCTCATTTAAAAGATATAGCAAATGACCACGAAGTAAAGAAAAACCACACGGAATCAGGCAACTGAGTCTCTCAAACCCCTTAAAGCTCTTTTAAAAGATACAAAAACTACTGATTTAACACAAAAATTTCGTTTTTAATGACCGCCAAGTAAAGAAAAACTACTCGGAATCCGGCAACTGAGTCTCTCAAACCCCTTAAAGCTCTTTTAAAAGATACAAAAACTACTTATTTAACACAAAAATTTCGTTTTTAATCACCATCAAGTAAAGAAAAAACACACTGAATCAGTAAACTGATTCTCACAATCAAATTATATAACTTTTAAAATATAATATATAAAAATTATTATAAACATTTAAAATAAATTAATTTACCTAAAGTATATAAAAATCAAAATTAATAAGGCAACTTAGTCTCTCAAACCCTGTATAGCACTATTAAATGTTACAAATAATGACCACCAAGTAAAGAAAAACCACACGGAATCAGGCAACTGAGTCTCTCAAAACCCTTAAAGCTATTTTAAAAGATACAAAAACTACTGATTTAACACAAAAATTTCGTTTTTATTTACCACTAAGTACAGGAAAACCACCCGGAATTAGGTAAATGAGTCTCACAAACTCTGTAATGCTCTTTTAAAAGTTACAACAAATGACCACCAAGTAACGAAAAACCACACGGAATCAGGCACCTGAGTCTCTCAAACCCCTTAAAGCTCTTTTAAAAGATACAAAAACTACTGATTTAACACAAAAATTTCGTTTTAATGACCACCAAGTAAAGAAAAACCAGACGGAATCAGGCAACTGAGTCTCTCAAACCCCTTAAAGCTCTTTTAAAAGATACAAAAACTACTGATTTAACACAAAAATTTCGTTTTTAATGACCACCAAGTAAAGAAAAACCACACGCAATCAGGTAACTGAGTCTCTCAAACCCCTTAAAGCTCTTTTAAAAGATACAAAAACTACTGATTTAACACAAAAATTTCGTTTTAATGAACACCAAGTAAAGAAAAACCAGACGGAATCAGGCAACTGAGTCTCTCAAACCCCTTAAAGCTCTTTTAAAAGATACTGATTTAACACAAAAAATACTGATTTAACACAAAAATTTCGTTTTTAATGACCACCAAGTAAAGGAAAAACACACGGAATTAGGCAACTGAGTCTCTCAAACCCTGTAAAGCTCTTTTAAAAGATACAACAAATGACCACCAAGTAAAGAAAAAACCACACGGAATCAGGCAACTGAGTCTCTCAAACCCCATAAAGTTCTTTTAAAAGATACAAAAACTACTTATTTAACACAAAAATTTCGTTTTTAATGACCACCAAGTAAAGAAAAACTACTCGGAAATCGGCAACTGAGTCTCTCAATGCCCTCAAAATTCTTTTAAAAGATACAAAAAAAGATGATTTAAAAAACAGAATTCGTTTGAATCTTATCCAACGTAAAGAAAAAACAATATCAGACCTGCATAAGATTATAAAACTCACAGTAAAGCTATATTAAAATATACAAAAACTACATATTTAACACAAAAATTTCTTTTTAATGACCATCAAGTAAAGAAAAATCACACGGAATTAGGCAACTGAGTCTCTCAAACCCTGTAAAGCTCTTTTAAAAGATACAACAAATGACCAGCAAGTAAAGAAAAACCACAAGGAATCAGGCAACTGAGTCTCTCAAACCCCTTAAAGCTCTTTTAAAATATACAAAAACTACTGATTAAACAAAAAAATTTCGTTTTTAATGACCACCAAGTAAAGGAAAATCACACGGAATTAGGCAACTGAGTCTCTAAAACTCTGTAAAGCTCTTTTAAAAGATAAAACAAATGACCACCAAGTAAAGAAAAACCACACGGAATCAGGCAACTGAGTCTCTAAAACCCCTTAAAGCTCTTTTAAAAGATACAGAAACTACTGATTTAACACAAAAATTTCGTTTTAATTACCACCAAGTAAAGAAAAACCACACGGAATCAGGCAACTGAGTCTCTCAAACCCCTTAAAGCTCTTTTAAAAGATACAAAAACTACTTATTTAACACAAAAATTTCGTTTTTAATGACCACCAAGTAAAGAAAAACCACACGGAATCAGGTAACTGAGTCTCTCAAACCCTTTTAAAAGATACAAAAACTACTTATTTAACACAAAAATTTCGTTTTTAATGACCACCAAGTAAAGAAAAATCACACGGAATTAGGCAACTGAGTCGCTCAAACACCTTAAAGCTCTTTTAAAAGATACAAAAACTACTTATTTAACACAAAAATTTCGTTTTTAATGACCATCAAGTAAAGAAAAACCACACGGAATCTGGCAACTGAGTCTCTCAAACCCCTTAAAGCTCTTTTAAAAGATACAAAAACTACTGATTTAACACAAAAATTTCGTTTTTAATGACCACCAAGTAAAGAAAAACCACACGGAATCAGGTAACTGAGTCTCTCAAACCCTTTTAAAAGATACAAAAACTACTTATTTAACACAAAAATTTCGTTTTTAATGACCACCAAGTAAAGAAAAATCACACGGAATTAGGCAACTGAGTCGCTCAAACACCTTAAATCTCTTTTAAAAGATACAAAAACTACTTATTTAACACAAAAATTTCGTTTTTAATGACCACCAAGTAAAGAAAAACTACTCGGAATCCGGCAACTGAGTCTCTCAAACCCCTTAAAGCTCTTTTAAAAGATAAAAAAACTACTTATTTAACACAAAAATTTCGTTTTTAATGACCACCAAGTAAAGAAAAACCACACGGAATCAGTCAACTGAGTCTCTCAAAACCCGTAAAGCTCTTTTAAAAGATAAAAAAACTACTTATTTAACACACAAATTTAGTTTTTAATGACCACCAAGTAAAGAAAAATCACACGGAATTAGGCAACTGAGTCTCTCAAACCCCTTAAAGCTCTTTTAAAAGATACAAAAACTACTTATTTAACACAAAAATTTCGATTTTAATGACCAGCAAGTAAAGAAAAACCACACGGAATCAGGCAACTGAGTCTCTCAAACCCCTTAAAGCTCTTTTAAAAGATACAAAAACTACTTATTTAACACATAAATTTAGTTTTTAATGACCACCATGAAAAGAAAAACCACACAGAATCAGACAACTGAGTCTCTCAAACCCCTTAAAGCTCTTTTAAAAGATACCACGACAAAGCACTACTCTCGTGGAACTCAAGCCCCATTTAACTCAGCCCCCGTGCAACTGTACCCCCCTTGTAACTAAAATCAAAGTGAACTTTGACAGATCAAGAGACTGTAACTGTGACAAGCTAAACCACGACAAAGCACTACTCTCGTGGAACTCAATCCCCATTTAACTCAACCCCCGTGCAACTGAACCCCCTTGTCACTGAACCCCTGTATAACCGAAACCCCCGTGTACCTGTACCCCCTTTAAATGAACTCTCATGCAACCCATCTCCCTCAAAACACTTTTCAGTCATTTCTCGTTAAATTGACAATACGCTCCAAAACATCACTTGTGTATTATACAGTACATAATCATGGCATCTCCTCCAATTCGCAAATCCCATTACCCCTTTTTTGCAAAGGTTAATCAAACATCTCCGATTGTAAAAGCATTAAAAAATTTTCCAATCACTAATTACCCCTTTTTTGCAAATGCTAAACAAAAAAAAACTGTCTGCTTTTCAAAAACTTGTCCGTTAAAACTCGAAACAAGACGAAATGGTTTTATAATACAGGTTTAATTAATTGCGTAAATCTCTTGGCAAAGATTTAATGACCTCTAGAATAGAATACCTACCAGAAAAACTTGTTTGGTACGGGGGCCTATACAAAATGGTAGTTCCTACTCTACTAGCAACATGTTGAGGAGCCCCCCCCCCCGTGTATACGCAATAATTTCTGTCCATCTAAGTTTAAATGTTGCTCCTTACTTTCCGTTTAAAAACTTGCTTTTTATTTAATTTCTGATCGTTTTTTATATAATGCCATGAAATCTGGCTCCACCTCAACAGA
Organism: Artemia sp. Qi Xiang Cuo; assembly: GCF_049724085.1. Classification (NCBI taxonomy): domain Eukaryota; kingdom Metazoa; phylum Arthropoda; class Branchiopoda; order Anostraca; family Artemiidae; genus Artemia; species Artemia sp. Qi Xiang Cuo. Next base: position 19,034,108 of record NC_142811.1, read on the forward strand.
AAAATTCTCCTTCCCACGCAAATATCCTCTAGACAATTCAATCCCGGAAGAAATTTACCCCGGACAATTAACCATAACAGTTGGCAAAGAGAAAGTAAAACATATTAAAATAATTTCGTATAGGAATCTCGGCAAATTTCCCCAGTGTAAAATTTCCCCTAAAAAGTTCACCCACTGGAAAATTCTCTCTTTAAGGAAAATTCTCCCCGTGGAAATCCCCACAGCCAAAAATCGCCCCCCCCCCCGCCCACAGGAAAAATGTTTAAATTATTACTTCCCGATAACAAATAAAACTGAAAGTAAGGAACAACACTATAACATGAAAGAACAGAAATTATTTCGTATGTGAAAGGGGTTGTTTCTCCTCAACGCCTCGCTCTTTACACTGTAGGTTGACTTTTTGCCACAACTCCACTTTTTAAAACAATAAAATAAATTAAACCAGTTATTTTACTGAAAGTAAGGAGCAACATTAACACTTAAAACGAACAGAAATTATTCCATATATGTAAGGGGCTGTCCCTTCCTCAACGACCGCTCTTTACGAAAAGTTTGACTCTTTTTCACAACTCTACTTTATAAAACCACAAAAAGCTTTAGTGTAAAGAGCAGTGCGTTGAGGAAGGGACAGCCCCTTTCATATACAGAATAATTTCTGTTCGTTTTAAGTTTTAATGTCGCTCCTTACTTTCAGTTGAAATAAACTTGTTTTTTATTTACTTTCTGAACGTTTTTGAGCAAAGTATTTAAGAGGGGACATCCCCCACATCTCACCACTGAAAATTCCCCCAGAGAAAATACGCCTCCCCGAAAAATGTCTGTTCACTTCCCAATAATAAATGCTATGCGTAAGCAAAAGGCAATAGGCTTTTCTTTTTTGAATTGAATAAAAAAACAAGTATTTTTTTTAAATGAAAGTAAGGAATGGTGATTCATGTCTTACCACTAAGGGCCCCCAATTCCCCTCTCCAAACTTTTTACTCCCCCCTCCATTTTTTAGACTTAGCAATCCTTTGGACTCAGAATTTTTTGGACTTAGAATTTTATGGGGACTTATAATTTTTTGGACTCGGAATGTTTTGGACTTAGACTTTTTGGACTTAGTATTTGGAATACTAATAATTATTGACTTATAATTTTTTGGACTCAGAATGTTTTGGACTTAGAATTTTGGAATTAATAGGTAATTAATTGAGAAAAGTTCCAGACTCAACTCAAGGATTTATCTTGCAATTGTTTTATTTAAGGAAATGTGTGATGTTACATTCCAGAGACACGCTTAAGTCAAGGAATGTACAGTGAGAAACCTTCATTGAGAGAGAGAGAGAGAGAGAGAGAGAGAGAGAGAGAGAGAGAGAGAGAGAGAGAGAGAGAGAGAGAGAGAGAGAGAGAGAGAGAGAGAGAGAGAGAGAGAGAGAGAGAGAGAGAGAGAGAGAGAGACAGAGAGAGAGAGAGAGAGAGAGAGAGAGAGAGAGAGAGAGAGACAGAGAGAGAGAGACAGAGAGAGACACGAGAGAGATAGAGAGAGAGAGAGAGAGAGAGAGAGAGAGAGAGAGAGAGAGAGAGAGAGAGAGAGAGAGAGAGAGAGAGAGAGAGAGAGAGAGAGAGAGAGCGAGAGAGAGAGAGAGAGAGAGAGAGAGAGAGAGAGAGAGAGAGAGAGAGAGAGAGAGAGAGAGAGAGAGAGAGAGAGAGAGAGAGAGAGAGAGAGAGAGAGAGAGAGAGAGAGAGAGAGAGAGAGAGAGAGAGAGAGAGAGAGAGAGAGAGAGAGAGAGAGAGAGAGAGAGAGAGAGAGAGAGCGAGAGAGAGAGAGAAAGGGAGAGAGCGAGGGAGGCAAAGAGAGAGAGAAACAATCGGCATCGGAAAAATCTAGTCAATCATTATTCTGCCCGTGCCAAACAAGACAGAAATATGATCTTCAAGTTTGTCTCTGGTTCTGCAAAAAATTCTTCTTCGCCATCCCCAGCCGAGATCCCTAAAGATGAATGGTATGCCCATTACAAATCGGAGTTCCCAGCTCCTGACCCCTCCATCGAACAATCTTACGAGGCTGCCTTAGATCAGTTTCTATCTTCTCATCCCGATGAAGATTTTATCGTCAGTACCCGCTCTGTTGAAGATGCCATCTTTAGACTCAAATGGAAAGCCTCATCAGGCATTGACGAAGACAGTGCGATCTACTTGAAACACGGGGTAAACTTCTCACGGCATATCTCTCTCTCTGCTTGTGCAGATGATTTTCTCTCAAGGGATTGTTCCTGCCTCTTTCTGCATCGGATATCTGACATTTCTAAAAAGGCAAAATCTGAAACCCAATGTACAGCATTCCGTCCGATAACTGTAGCTACGTCACTGTACAAGCTTTTCAAGTTACTGTTTATACAGGAACTCGAAAAAGTATTATACACTCCTCCGCATCAGTTCGGCTTCAAGCAAGGAACTGGATGTACTGATGCCGTAACAGTCGTTGCTAATGACAGGCCTTAACAGTCTTGATAGATGCCGAATCTTCTGGAGAAAGCCTTTCTTTGGCAGGACACGACATTAGACGCGCATTCGACTCTCTAATCCATGCTGTGATGCTTTTGAAGGCCGGTAAACGTGGGTTGAATCTAGCTGTCATTCGTTCTCTCAGGAATCTGTATTCTAGATTACGGATCCGACTGAAGCAACCTCCTGACAAGGGTTTGACCCCTCTTCCGCGCACCCGACTAGTTTCAGTCAAGAAAGGAGCGCGTCAAAGAGCAGTCACCTCTCCTGACCTTTTCAATAACTTTGTCCTTGATCCACAAGATCAATTTCCATCTTCACTGATTCTGTCATCTGCTAACTTGTCTTTGGTATTTCACGCAGACGACATCCTGAATCTTAGCCGAGCCCTTCAGCGGGCAATTGATATCTTCGAAATCCTTGAAGCCTAATATCTTAAAGTTGGACTTCAGTTCAACTCTTCAAAATCGGAAATCGTCCGATTCAATTGGAAAACTGATTTTTGTGTTCCTACCATTGCCCATGGTTCTAGCTCTGTCCAGCGTGGATCACCTCATTTATCTAGGTTTACCCATAGGTTCGTCTATCTTTCGCACCCGAAAACTTCTCCTCGAACAGCTTAAACGACGAATTTCAGCGTCTTACGCTTCAGTAGTGTCGTGCAAACTCCGATTTAACCGGCTGCTTCTAGCAAGCTTGTATAACGCAATCGCTCTTCCTCACATTTTATATGCCAAGCTCTTCTGGAAACTTCTCACTAAAACTGACCAGAATATAATTAGAACGATGTATTTTCGTTTTGCGAAGTATTTTCTTCGTCTACCTCCGCGGTATAGGAATTCGCATGTAATTGAAAATTTTAAAGTCGCAGACCCCGACGTTGTCGTCGCTAGACTAGTACCGAAGCATAATAGAAAAACACGTCGAAATCTACACGAATGGTCCCATCTGCTCATTCAGTGAATCAGTGATGCGTTTTCTTTGTTGGTTCAGTTTGTTATAGTTTGTGTCTTTTTTTTCTTTTTTCTTTTAAGTGCTCCGTCTTGTTATATGTTGATTTGACGAGTTATTCAATAAATAAATAAATAGACATTAAAAACACACAGGTTCGGATTATAAAAATCATAAAAACAGACACAGAGGCAAGCAACACCCGCTCACACACACAGGCACAGAGAGTGAGAGACAAGCAAACAGCCGTTCTAACACACAAGCAAACGGAAAGAGAGACAAAAACACCTAGCAAACAGGTACAGAGAGAGAAGGAGAAGCAAACAACCACTCAGAAAAATAGAAACACAGAGAGAGAGAGAGAGAAAGAGAGACAGAAAAAAACACATTCAAGTACACACAGTCAGACACACAGCGCACAAACATAGACAAAAAGATATACAACCACCCGTTCAGACACACATGCACAGAGAGAGAGAAAGAGAGAGAGGGGGAATAGAGAGAGAGTCAAAAACACATACAAACGCACAGAATCAGACACACAAAGACACGCACAGAAACAAGACACACAAACACGCAAAGGACACATGAGCGTGAGATTAGGTTAAATTAAATTGACTTTTTTTTAAATTAGGTTCTTTTAGGTTAGGTTAGGTTAACTAAGCCGGTCCCTCTAATTTAACCTAAACAATCTTAACTTACAGGTATTTAATTTAATGCAGCCTAGCCTCACGCCCATGAGTCCTTTCTGTGTGCTGTGTATTTTGTCTCTGAGGTCGTATTTCTGTGTTATTGCATCTGACTCTCTGTGTTTGTAGGTGTTTTTGTCTCTCTTTTTCTCTCTCTTTCTCCTCTCCTCTCTCCCTCTTTCTCCAACCAAACAACCTGCTGAAGGTTGTTTGGTCTCTCTCTCTCTCTCTCTCTCTCTCTCTCTCTCTATATCTCTCTTTCTCTCTTTCTCTCTCTCTCTCTCTCTTTACCTAAGTGTCTGAGCGGGATGTTTGCCTGTTTCTGAGTTTGTCTTTGTCTGTCTGACTCTGTGTGTTTGTAGGTGTTTTTGTATCTCTCTCTCTCTCTCTATCTTTGTCTGTGCCTGTTTGTATGAGCGAGGGTTTCCTTGTCTCTGTTGAGTCCGACTCTGTGTGTTTGTAATGGGTTTATTCTCTCTCCCTCTCTCTTTCTTTCTCTCTCACTCTCTCTCTCTCCCTCCACCGTCTCTCTCTCTATCTGTACCTGTGTGTCTGATTGGCTGTTTGCTTGTCTCTGTATCTGTCTTTGTGTGTTAACTTTTACAATACAACGTAAGGTTTTGATAATGCAATAGAGTATTCTGGTTATATCAGGCGAGATTTTGATAATTTAGGGCAAGATGTTTGATAATATCAGACAAGATTTTGGTAATATAATATAAGATTTGGAAACACTTGGCTGAAATTTTTATCAATAACACAACTTATTGTCATATCACTTGACAGAACCAATTGGTAATAACCTGTCAAATTTACATAGAAAACATTTCAAATTGTCCATGCCAATCTCATTACCAGCATGCCATGTCTAATTCTAATATGAACCAGTTAAAAATGAAAACCTTCAAATTTCAAAATCAAGGAAGGTTTCTCAGTCTATATTCCTTAGTTCAAGATTATTTTTCGCATTTAACATCAAATATTTCTATATAAATCCATTTGCAAGACAAATCCTTGATTTAAGTCTGTAATTTTTCTCGATTGATGACCAATTTAACAACCTAATGTCCTATTTTCCCCTTCCAAAATAGTCACTTGACATAACCATTTGCTAATAACCTGTCAAATTTACGTAAGCATTATTTAAAATTTTCTGTCTCAACCTGATTTCATCATATCATGTCCAATTCTAATATCAACATGTTAAAAACCTCTATCATAACATCAAAATGCAAAGGAACATTTCTATTGAATCACTGTTATATACAATATTACACATTATTAATATCATTAAACATCTTTGGACATTATGAATCTGATGCATAAAATGATTTATCATGTTCTTTCCTGATATTATTTATGCTCTTTTCTTAGTTCGTAACCAGTCGAATAGTCATTAATCCATTTTGACTCATACATATTTTTTACTGTGGTGCCACCTATAGGACCAATATGCCCTTTGCCATTGGTACTGTTGGGTTCATTGACCGTATCTGTTGGTATACAATCAATGTTACTAATAATGTTCACATGCGCTTTGTTTCTCATCGATTAGTCTTTATATTCCTTGGTGATATTATCTGTCAATACCCTTTTTATTTTACTTACGATTTCACTGTCTATTACCCTATTAATTTTACCCAGAAAAAGTTCTGGCACAAAGACAAGATATGGCTTATGATATTGGTGCAGCAGTAGACTTTTCTTTTCCCCTTTTGATTTCAATGGAATGCTAATACCAGAAATATGGTGACTTGATCTATGTTACTACCAGCAGTAGCGAAAGGCTGACCTTCGTCATCAACTAATAGTTTTATGTTTGAATTCTCTTTGAGCATTAACATCTCTTGGAATGCTATTCTCGCAAATCCGCCATCATAAGAGTTGAGTCTTTCCGGTACTCCAAAGGATTCTCACTGTCATGAAAAGACGCGCATACACTTTCAATAGCGTTACTACTAGTAGTTGTTTCATATTTCAAATATTTGTCTTTGTCAGCATTCAATGCAACGATAACTTTATCATGTGCACACACTTTCTCGGAATGTTTCATCGTCACTTTTTTAAAATATGATGAAAGTGTTTACCCTTCCAATGTACAAATAACACTCTTAAACATACAATAAACTAGGTACTGTCAATGACCAGCCATAGAGTACCACGGGGGCAGCCACAAAAAAATCCAAAAAATCATGTTCACTAAAGATTACATGAATTCCAAAAAAATTTCTAAAGTCTAAAAATTTCAAAGGTTGATGGTTGAAAAAGGTAGAAATAAACAGCTTGAATGACAGAATAAAAATCAAAACTAGAAGCAATTATCCATAATATCATGGAAAGATTTAGCTCTAGCCCAAGAAGATTGATTGATATTGAAGCTTATTGATGATTTATGGTTTTTGGTGATTACTTATAATAGATTTCAAAGGATGATAGAACTTGCTGGCAAAATAAGATTTTGTGAACTGCCAATATAACATCATCCCCCCACCTTCATCACAGAATCACCTGCCCCCCCCCCCCCTAGAGAAGAAGCCACGTACTCCCATGGTACAATCCTTTTGATGTATTTTAAATACACAAATTAGCCCCCCCCTTCCCCTACCAATCAAAATCCTGCTTATGGCTCGCATGGCAACCATATTGTGAGTAAGCATGAACACTGTTTCTGTTTTCTGTTCTGTTTTTAAAGTACCTGTTTCTGTTCTGTTCTTACAGAAAACATAAACAGAACAGAAACAGATGACCTGTCTTTTATATACCTGTTCTGTTCTGTTTTTTTCTACCTGTTTTTCTTCTGTTCTCGATTTTATTTTATGAATTCGATAATGAAATATTAAGAAATTTTGAACTTATAAAATAGTTTTTTAAATCATAATTTGAAATTTTGAAGAAATGTGGTTACGCCCCATAAAGTTTTTGAAATTGGGAGCGTTAATATAAAGTAAAAGTAATTAAAATGATGGCACTCAGTGTGTCTAACATATCAAACGTGCATTTTTACTGTATATTATTTAGTCAATTGAGCAACAAAGTTGCATAGATACTATCTAGGTGAAGTAGGATTCAAACAAATCACTTATTACTGTATATCCTGGTTTCTATTGGTAGGGCCTCTGTATCCTACATTACATGGGAAGTATCTGCACCTTTAAAAGGGAAAACTTTAATTCAACGGTTTTTATGGAATTTATGCTGCTAGACAACAGTGAATTGCTATGATTACCATACTAGCCTATACATGACAAATACCGATTATTAATTGCAAATTTTCTTAAATGTTTAGTTAGAGATGAATGTAAATTTATTGAAGTCTTGTCCAGTAGAAATATATGTTTTTGCAGTCACATTTTATTGCATCAACATAACATATACAACATAAGATATACTTTTTCAAGATGCCAAATATACTTTTTCTCATGTTAATAAAACCTTCTCTAAACATAATCAATGGAAACCACCCTTTCAAGGAAAAGCCTAGAGTTGAAACAGTGGCCTAACTAGCTGATTCTGGCCTAGCTGGCCGAAGTCTTATAAAATGCTGACACAATTTTCTCATTCTGTAGGATACCACATGTTCCGGTGAAAACGGTAATTTTCACCATACAGAACAATAAATAAAAAAATTTCAATTTTTCTATGTCAAATTTACATAGAAATATTTTCAAATTGTCCATGCCAACCTCATTACCAGAATACCATGTCAAATTCCAATATGAACCTATTAAAAATGAAAACCTTCAAATTTCAACATCAAGGAAGGTTTCTCAGTCTATATTCCTTAATTCAAGATTATTTTTCGCATTTAACATCAAATATTTCAATATAAATCTATTTGCAAGACAAATCCTTGATTTAAGTCTGAAATTTTCCTCGATTGATTACCAATTTAACAACCTAATGTCCTATTTTCCCCTTCCTAAATAGTCACTTGATATAACCTTTTGCTAATAACCTGTCAAATTTAAGTAGACATTATTTAAAATTTTCTATCTCAACCTGATTTCACCATATCATATCCAATTCTAATATGGACATGTTAAAAACCTCTATCATAACACCAAAATGCAAAGGAACATTTCTATTGAATCACTGTTATATACAATATTACACATTATTAATATCATTAAACATCTTTGGACATTATGAATCTGATGCATAAAATGATTTATCATGTTCTTTCTTGATATTATAATTATTCTCATCTCTTAGTTCGTAACCAGTAGAATAATCATTAATCCATTTTCACTCATACACATTTTTTACTGTGGTGCCACCTACAGGACCAATATGCCCTTTGACATTGGTACTATTGGGTTCATTGACCTTATCTGTTGGTATACAATCAATGTTACTAATAATGTTCACATGAGCTTTGTTTCTCATCGATTATTCTTTATATTCCTTGGTGATATTATCTGTCAATACCCTTTTTATTTTACTTACGATTTCACTGTCTATTACCTCATTAATTTTACCCAGAAAAAGTTCTGGCACAAAGACAAGATATGGCTTATGATATTGGTGCAGCAGTAGACTTTTCTTTTCCACTTTTGGTTTCAATTGAATGCTAATACCAGAAATATGGCGACTTGATCTGTGTTACTACCAGCAGTAGCCAAAGGCTGACCTTCGTCATCAACTAATAGTTTTATGTTTGAATTCTCTTTGAGCATTAACATCTCTTGGAATGCTACTCGCAAATTCACCATCATAAGAGTTGAGTCTTTCCGGTACTCCAAAGGATTCTCACTGTCATGAAAAGACGCGCATACACTTTCAATAGCGTTACTACTAGTAGTTGTTTCATATTTCAAATATTTGTCTTTGTCAGCATTCGCAACGATAACTTTATCATGTGCACACACTTTCTCGGAATGTTTCATCGTCACTTTTTTAAAATATGATGAAAGTGTTTACCCTTCCAATGTACAAATAACACTCTTAAACATACAATAAACTAGGTACTGTCAATGACCAGCCATAGAGTACCACGGGGGCAGCCACAAAAAAAAATCCAAAAAATCATGTTCACTAAAGATTACATGAATTACAAAAAAATTTCAAAAGTCTAAAAATTTCAAAGGTTGATAGTTTAAAAAGGTGGAAATAAACAGCTGGAATGACAGAATAAAAATCAAAACTAGAAGCAATTATCCATAATATCATGGAAAGATTTAGCTCTAGCCCAAGAAGATTGATTAATATTGAAGCTTATTGATGATTTATGATTTTTGGTGATTACTTATAATAGATTTCAAAGGATGATAGAACTTGCTGGCAAAATAAGGTTTTGTGAACTGCCAATATAACATAATCCTTCATCACAGAATCGCCTGCCCCCCCCCCCTAGAGAAGAAGCTACGTACTCCCATGGTACAATCCGTTTGATGTATTTTAAATACACAAATTAGCCCCCCCCCCCTTCCCCTCCGAATCAAAATCCTGCTTATGGCTCGCATGGCAACCATATTGTGAGTAAGCATGGGCACTGTTTCTGTTTTCTGTTCTGTTTTTAAAGTACCTGTTTCTTTTCTGTTCTTACAAAAAAAAACATAAACAGAACAGAAACAGTTGACCTGTTTTTTATATACCTGTTCTGTTTCTGTTTCTTTCTACCTGTTCTTCTTCTGTTCTTGATTTTACTTTATTGATTCGAGAATGAGATATTAAGAAATTTCGAACTTATAAAATAGTGTTTTAAATCATAATTTGAAATTTTGAAGAAGCGTGGTTACGCCCCATACAGTTTTTGAAATTGGAGCGTCAATATAAAGTAGAAGTAAGTGAAATGATGGCACTCAGTGTGTCTAACATATCAAATGTGCATTTTTAGTGTATATTATTCAGTCAATTGAGCAGCAAAGTTGCACAGATACTATCTAGGTGAAGTAGGATTCAAACAAATCACTTATTACTGCATATCCTGGTTTCTATTGGTAGGGCCTCTGTATCCTACATTACATGGGAAGTATCTGCACCTTTAAACGTGCAAACTTTAATTCAACGGTTTTTATGGAATGTATGCTGCTAGATAACAGTGAATTGCTATGATTACCATACTAGCCTATACATGACAAATACCGATTATTAATTGCAAATTTTCTTAAATGTTTAGTTAGAGATGAATGTAAATTTATTGAAGTGTTGTCCAGTAGAAATATATGTTTTTGCTGGCACATTTTATTGCATCAACATAACATATACAACATAAGATATACTATTTCAAGATGCCAAATATAATTTTTCTCATGTTAATAAAACCATCTCTAAATAGAATCAACAGAAACCCTTTCAAGGGAAAACCTAGAGTTGAAACAGTGGCCTAACTAGCTGATTATGGCCTAACTGGTCAAATTCTTATAAAATGCTGACACAATTTTCTCATTCTGTAGGATACCACATCTTCCGGTGAAAACGGTAATTTTCACCATACAGAACAATAAATTGAAAAAAATTGTCACTAAGCAGTACATTATTTCTTGTATCTGTCTCTTAAATACCTATTATAGACAAGTAAATTCCCGTAAAAATTTATACTGTGTTGCAAATGATCCAAGTTTTTAGGAAACCGTACTTAGAAGCTGTTATTTTGCTTTTATTTGCCGACAGGTTTTCTTGGCTTATTTTGCAAACGAAACCACTTTCGGAAATTGGCCCCTTTCCCCCTAATTACGCCACTGAGGTGTAAGAGGTCAGATATTTGGCGGAAGGTGCAATTTTCAAAATGGTAGGCTACTGGATGGAGCTTCTAATTTTGTGAGAAATCCTAAAATCAACCTTTGTTTTAAGACAAGCATGATGTCATTTTCTGATAACGACTTGGATGTTCCAAGACATCTCTCTGGGTACCCTGCGGAATAAAGGAAGCAAAGAAAGTATTAGCGGCAACTTCTCAAGAGCGGCTCTAAAGGCTAAGTGAGTCTCTGCTATGACATTATATACTATCTTAAAAGAAAGCACACAATTTACATGCACAAAGATAAAGCATATGCGGCTGGTGCAGCAAATAACAAACCCAAACCAACTAAAAAAAAAAAAAAAGTATATCGAGTCAGGCTGCTTCCCTTGAAAAAGCTCCAGATAGTAAAGCAAATGACGCAGAGGGCAATGGATTATTGAAATCTGGAATCAGAAGAGCAGAGATACGACGGTTCTTTATTTCCAACCGATCAAAACAAGCTGCTCAGCGGATGCTCTGCTGCAAAACCCTGTTTAAGGACAAATTGCCACTTTCTGTGTTTGATAAACCAGATATGAAACAGCTTATTTTTAAAGAAAACGGGGGGCTTGAAAGCACCATTTGGGGGAACCATCCATCGTCACATAAGTTTTGCTGCCGGAAAAAAAGAAGTTAAGAAGGCTGCTTTAAGATCTACCACTCAGACTAGCTTGACTTTTCACTGCTGGTCAGCAAAAGGATCTGGCTTTATAGATATCACTGCCTATCACCCCAGGAAGATGAAAAATGAGCAGAGGTTGCGCCACTATCATACACATTTCAAGAGGCATAAACATTCTCATACAACTACTAACATCCTTTCAGCAATCCAAGGTGCAATCAGGAAGTTTTCAATGACAGATAAGATGTTCATCGTTGTGACTGATTCTGGGAACAATGTCACCTAAGCCTGTAGGATATGAGCCCTTTCCTGAACTTCATGTCTTCATTCATCTGTTGCACGAATACTTGGATTTTGGTCCACTCGAAGCTTAGCATATGACATCCATGGAGAAGATTGCTTGAAATCCTTTGATGAAGTCGAAAATGTCGATCCAACTGGTGAAAATGATTCAGACGGTCTTTCTGTTCCTTGTTCTGAAAACTCCGGAAATGAAGATATCTTTGCTGAAGAATCTGAATAAACTTATACAATTTCCAAGGAAGAGGGCGGTGAAAGTAATGGAGAAGAAAAAGTAATGGAGTTCAACCAGAGTCCTGGTTGAACTTCGTTGAAGTAAGGATACTAGGGCTATTTTAAAGGTTTTTAAAAGCGGTTTTTTAAACTTCGTATTTTAATGTAAGCTTGTTTTTATATATATTTTTTTATTTATTTAATGTTGTGCTGAAGACGGCCCTTGGACATAGGGCCGAAATTTTCACTAGTATAAATTGCACTGTCTTGAAAAAATTTCCCTATTGTTTTTAAGTTGTATTTGTTTGTAATGGAGAAGAAGAGTGGGGAGCTGGGGGCTGTCAAAAAACGAGGTTGCAGCACAGGCTATCCGAAGACACGTTACACTTGCTCAAACATTGATAATTGAGGCTGTCATTACCCTTTTCCTTTGGGAATGGACCATGAAAACGTGCCTAAATACTTAAAAGCATGCCCACTCGTATTCTTAAAACAAAAGTTTGAATTAGTAACGCTTTATAAAGCAAGTGTATGGGTTGGAGAAAGTATTTCCTGTCACAAAGCGAAAGAAAGTTTCGAAATTAGTTATCAAAAGGGCAATTGTTCTTATATTTGCATCCATTTGAAAACCTATTTAAGAGAAGAGAATGCTTAAATAGAGTATTCTGTAGGAAAGGGTCTAAGTTTCTTTGAAATTCAGAAATTTCATAAATTTCATTTTACATATTTACTTAAGAATGAATTCGGTGGAGGGCCTAGAACATTATTTTCTTGCGCAAAGCGCCGTAAAAATATACGAAGTACCCTTAAACCATGAATTTTCCTTTTGATTTGTCTCTCACATACACCGGTTAGGAAATACTTAATCTTAAAAGGTTGTTTTTAGCACAAAAATGTTTGACTTGGCTGTAAGAAGTGTCATTTTCTCGTGCATTTTTCTTCTTTCATACATTGTTTCAGATGGCTTCCAAACATCAGGATGGGAGAAGGGGAAAGCAAGGTCTGGAGGGGGAGACTGTACCCTGCCAAAGCAACTACGGGCTCTACTTAAACACTAATGACTTTGAGCTGACTGTGCAATTTGACGACGAAAATTACTTTATTTTCAAAACGTCTCAAATAACTAGAATGCATTTCCGGAAAATTTGAGGAGATTCTGTATAAACATAAAAGTGCATTTTTGGAAAAAAAAGGAAGGGGAAAATGGACGGAAATAACCATAAAAAGGGATGGGAATGTTGTGTGCATAGACAGTTTTTCACCCCTTTATTGAAATTAAATAAAAAAAACAAGTTTTTTTAACTGAAAGTAAAGAGCAACATTAAAATCTAAAACGAACAGAAATTATTCCGTATATGAAAAGGGCTGTCCCCTCCTCAACGCCTCGCTCTTTACGCTAAAGTTTTTTATTGTTTTGAAAAATATAGTTGTGAGAAACAGTCAAACTTTAGCGCAAGGAGCGAGGCGTTGAGGAGGGGACAGCCCCTTTCATATACGGAATAATTTCTGTTCGTTTTAAATTTTAATGTTGCTCCTTACTTTGAGTTAAAAAAAACTGTTTTTTAATTTAATTTCTGAACTTTTTGAATTAATGCAGGTTTTGATCTTGGCTCGCCGTACATGAATAATTAAAACGAAATTTGCATATTAATTTTACTTTTTTTTTGGTTAAATGGCTTTATCGAAAGTTCTTTAATTTTATTTACGAACGTTTTTATTAGTAATAAATATACGTAACTTACGAATGAACTTCCGTAACGAACTTCAATATTCAAATATTTTTAAAACGTATATTAGCGGGTTCGCCCCTAGTCAATACCTCGCTCTTTACGCTAAAGTTCGAAGTTTATTCCAATTCACTAAAAATGACCCCTTAATCAAAAAGGCAGTTAATAAGAATAAATGACTCTTATGAAAGTACTAAAAAAAACTTTAGCGTAAAGAGCTAGGTATTGACTCGGGGGTAAGCTTAATCATATACTTGATGATTTCTCTTCGTTTTAAGTTTTGATGGTGCTCCTTGCTTTCAAATGAAAAACTTGTTTTTTTTTCAATTTAATTTCTGATCGTTTTTTTAAATAATTCTGGGAAATCCGGCACCCCCTTCATAGCGATGTCCTTTCCCCAATGGAAAGATCCTCCCATGTAACCTCCAACCCCTCCCCCCACTACCAGCAAAATCCCCCTAAAAACGTCTGTATGCTTCCCAATAACCAATAATATATGTAAACATTGGGCAAAGTTCATAACTTGCAGCCCTTCCCCCGGGGACTGTGGGGGATTAAGTCATCCTCAAAGACAAAGTCAATGTATTTTTCGACCATGCCGAACAAAATGGCTATCTCAAAATTTTGATCGGGTGACTTTGGGGAAAAAATGAGGGTGGGAACCTAGTTGTCCTCCATTTTTTCTGGTCACTTATAAAGGGCACTCGAACTTTTAATTTCTGTTCGAATGCGCCCTCCAGCGATATTCTAGGACCACTAGGTCGATATGATCGCCCCTGAGAAAAAAACAACAAAAAAACAAATAAACACGCATCCATGATCTTTCTTCTGGCCAAAAATACAAAATTCCACATTTTTCAGATAGGATCTTGAAACCTCTTCAGTAGAGTTCTCTGATACACTGAATCTGATGTTGTGATTTTCATCAAGATTCTATGACTTTTAGGGGGTGTTTCCCCCTTTTTCCAAAATCAGGCAAATTTTCTCAGGCTCGTAACTTTTGATGGGTACGACTAAACTTGATGAAACTTATATATTTGAAATCAGCATAAAAATCCGATTCTCTTGATGTATCTATTGGTATCAAAATCCGTTTTCTAGAGTTTCGGTTACTATTGAGCCGGGTCGCTCCTTACTTACAGTTCGTTACCATGAAGTGTATGAAACTGTTGGCGGAAAAATGTGGCAATAGTACTGATAATAAACCAAAACTTATCATTTACAATTATTTTTTCTTCTTTGAGCGTAAGGTGTTCAAAGAACAGCTGTTTTTTTAACGAAAACAGCTGTTTTTACCAAAAAACAGAACAGAAACAGAAACAGGTCTTCTGTTTTTTTTGTTGACCTGTTCTATTTCATTCAAACCCTTTTTATTTTTTTTTCTGCTTCTTCAGAAAAACAAAAGAGTGCCCATGCTTAATTGTGAGTGAAGCTTGGTGTGTATATCAACCTCAATCTAACATGAGGTTTTACATTTGTATTTTTGTTATTTTTTTTTCGCAGAAAGTCGGGCTATGTAGAGACATGTACGATCTGTTTTTTATTTCTTGGAATATTTTTCATATCTGTTTTCGGTATATTTTCTTAGAAAGTCAGAATGTATAGACATATTTACGATGTTTTTATTTCTTGGCATAGGTTTTGGTATCTGTTTCGGTAATTTTTCCCAGATAGATATTTGTCTACGATCTGCTTTGGTATTTTGTTATATGTTTTATATTTGTTTTCGGTATTTTTCGCAACAAATCAATTTATTTACATACGTGTTGATGATCTGTTTTGGTATTTTTCGGGTTTTATGGTGTTTTCGCACGAAGTAGACCTACTTGCAGATGTATTAACAATCTGTTTTGGTAACTAAATCGTTTTGAAAGGAAAACAAATAAAATATGAAATAAATAAGAAATCACATCTACATGTGATGCTATTTTGTTGATGACTACGTTTAGAAGGGGCACCAACAGTGGCATACAAAGAGGCGATGGACATTTTAGTAGACTATCTTGCTCACCCAAAAAAACTGGGATAAATGTATACACATCTATGCTCAGAACTTTCAATGGATGGATAAAATATTTGTTTTAAATTCCCCCCCCTCCCCATCCAGCAACAAAGAATGAATAAGTTCCTAGACATATTTCATGGCCTCAAACTATCTTCCTTTCTCAAAGCCCTTATTAGTTACTAAATGAAACTTAGTAGATAGAAATGTCCCCTTCAAGATATTTCCTTAATCTGGTATACCTGTATCAACTGAATACTAGAACATTTAATGAAAAATCAAAGATATCAAGCTAGTAGAAAAGTTAAACCTGATTTTTATTTCAATAATATGGTGAAGTTACATAAAGTAGATTACATGTAGGCCTATATAAGATATATACTATACATAACCTAAACATATGTCCAATAAATCTTGAATTAAATCAACCATCATTATCATTTTCGAGTGAAGCAGTATCGCGCGGTAAACTAGACTTGTACAAAAATAAAATATGTAACAATCAATTGTCTGCATGAATCTGGAACAAAAATAAATATCCTGATAGAGACCATCCAGACACGTATTTGGATAGAGGGATGGGGTTTGGATTAGATTTTTTTAACCCCTTCCCCCGCAGATTTTAAAAAATACTCCTTTTGGTTTTCATTTTTTTTTTTACTTTCATCTCGTGATTTTTATAATCAGTTCCCAATTCTCAAAGTTTTCTGATAGATCCCCTATCTTTTGCGCTTTTGAAGAATTTAGCCCTCCCTCACATAAACTTCAAACAATTTCCTACAGACATATTTGAAAAATAAAAGGCTATATGGGACTCCATCGATAAATCACTGGGATATTATTTCAATATACGAATAATATTAATATAGCAATACAGAAATACATAAAATAATTATGACAAAAGTTTTATCACTATATATTTCACAATGGATCAGATAAATGGATGTTTGAGCATCAAGACGAACCAAGTCCAAAGGACTAACTTTCCAGAATCACTCTTCAGAAGATTCTCGAAGATTCGAATCAAGATTTCCGCATAATTTTGTACCTTTTTATTATACAAATCACTCAATTAAATCGCTCATTTTGGACTATTATTTTGTAATATCAGATTACTGGAATAAGTGGGATAACCTAACGACAAAAATTAAAACCAGGCCAAGTGGATTTGACTCACTTTTTCTATACAAAAATTAGTATTTTAAGAACGCTACAGTAATTAACATAACTAGCGGCGCACCGGAATACTTGGGGGGGGGGCAAAGTGACCCAAAAAAAATTTACTTGATTGGCCTCAGCGGCCACAAAAAACGCATCAAAAGATTCGTAATATCGGGTTAAATTTGTTATGATAAGCCAGAACACCTTCTAAAAAACAAAATAAATAAAACCTTTCCCACATGGATATAATTCTTCATATAATACACAAGTTCAAATTTATGTAAAGGGTGAGTTTCAAATATTTTCTTTTTGTTTGCTACTGTTGTTATATATATTTCTTACATAAATTACGACAATTAATCAGATATATACTTTAGCCGTATTTTATTTTCGTTAATATACTGATCAGATATATCAGATGATCACTGATCAGATAAACTTATCACACATAGTTCTACCTTAAACAATAGGTATATTTTCATTACCTCAGATATTTTCATTGGTTGACGATAGAGGGAAAATAAGGTTTTGAATCTTAACGGCAAAATGAACCTCTATCGCCATCTATGGATTTCTTACGGAAAACTTCCAATGTTAGCAGGTTACAAAAATGAGATGGTGGAAACACAGAAAGGCAAATTTAAGTCAAAAAGGAAACATAATAAGGTAATTTTGTTTCATAATTTTTTACAGTTTTTACGTTAATCCATGGGCACAAAGTACAAGAGAAACAAACATGAAAGGTTCTCTCAGAAAAGATCTAATAGAAAGACCCCTTTAGGAAAGCGTCCAAAAACAGGATCTTAGCCGTTTGGATATAAGAAAAACAGCTTTTTCAACAAACAGGTAGGCTACTATGTTTAACCAAAAACGCTGCATTTGTTTACTGCACGGAGACTATTCCAAATAAAGCGTTCAGACAAAATTGTCTTAATGTTGAGTGGCTTCGCCAGATGATTACAACTGGTACTACTACTAACAGCACCAAGCGGGTCCGGGGGCCAGCAGAGCAGCACACGCTCCTCCTCCGAACCATTTTTTCAAAGTTTCACTCCTTCTATCAACAAGTGAAATGACATCATTTTTATACAGTTCTGAAAAAGGCTTATGCCAGCTTCGCCTCTCACTCAGACTCACTGTATTTTGATTTTTTTCAATTAGTGATGGCTCTCAACTCAGGTTTCAAATTTTCAATAAATCTTTCCTTAATACCACTTCCCACCCCATTTGGGGACGACCTTCTTTTTGGTTCTGCCCCAGACGGATGTCCCAAATGCATAATCTTTGGCAGTCTGATATTTTTCATAGTTAAACAGTAGAGTGAAAATAAGGCTATGTAGCTCTTCGTGAGAAGAAAAAGAAAATAAGAACCAAGATAAAAAGAAAAAAGAACAAAAAAATAACAGAAGAAAAAAAGAAAATATTACAGTATATAGCTGAATTTTATATATAATATTTGATTTATTAGGGCACGGCCAATATAGTATAAATAAAAAAAAATGACTTGGTTCAAGTTGATTATAGCCTCTTTAGAACTATGTGTATGTTCAAAAATGATAATGACGATGATCGTCTCCAACAATATGATGGCAATAAGAAAAAAAAAAATTTAATACATACTCAGTGATCAATTAAGAACAACGTAAGATTTAGCGGTCTAAAGTATTGAAGAGAGGAGGAGGAGCACTTAAGTTGAAGCCCTCAACAAGAACAGAATACAAAAGAAATACGTAAGATCTAAAGTATTGAAGAGAGGAGCAGGAGCACTTAAGTTGAAGCCCTCAACAAGAACAGAATACAAAAGAAATACGTAAGATCTAAAGTATTGAAGAGAGGAGCAGGAGCACTTAAGTTGAAGCCCTCAACAAGAACAGAATACAAAAGAAATACGTAAGATCTAAAGTATTGAAGAGAGGAGCAGGAGCACTTAAGTTGAAGCCCTCAACAAGAACAGAATACAAAAGAAATACGTAAGATCTAAAGTATTGAAGAGAGGAGCAGGAGCAATTAAGTTGAAGCCCTCAACAAGAACAGAATACAAAAGAAATACGTAAGATCTAAAGTATTGAAGAGAGGAGCAGGAGCACTTAAGTTGAAGCACTCAACAAGAACAGAATACAAAAGAAATACGTAAGATCTATAGTATTGAAGAGAGGAGCAGTAGCACTTAAGTTGAAGCCCTCAACAAGAACAGAAAACAAAAGAAAATCTGCGTTAAAGGCTACTACAGGTTAGGCTATAGGCTACTATAGTTAGAAAATTCTGCTATATTTTAATAGACACAAATGTCGGCATTTTTAACTTCCTCAAATAATGACGAGGATAAGCACAAAAAAGGGCGAGATGAAGTTTCACAATAAATGGTAAAGGGAGTGGGTCAATAAGGGAGTTTCAGTAGAGGGTACGAGTTTAGGCAGGTTTTTTTTTTAAAGAAGAACCAGCATTTTCCTGGCAAATCATTCCTCGATCATGAGGCTGCAAAAGCGAAGTTTTCTAGTCTAATTTGGTGTTCAGTAACTCAGTAATTCAGTAACGCAGGAAAGGGGGCCACTCAAAATCTCAAGATTCTCCAAATTTGCTTACACTTTCCTCTTATTAAAAATAAAATGCAATTAGTCTTTTTTCAGCATATTTCAAATTTGCCTCCTCCTTCAACACGAAATAAGTTTTGCATACGTCCCCATAACTCGTCACAAAAACAATTCTGTTTTAATGAATCGGACTCTTTTCAATCAAAAGTCTACGCATTCTCAAGATCAATAAATACTCAAATAGAGCAAAGTTCTTAGGCGAAAAGCTGGCGCAAAATACAATGTTTTTAGGTGAAAGGCTGGAGCAAAGAAGGCTTTCTTTGCTCGACAAACGCTATACTTGTCGGAAATTTAAGTAATTTTCAACCTTAATCAGATAATTTCTAAGATTAATATCTTAATTAGTCCTTAGAACCAGAGGTCTGGCTAGAAATGTCCGTTTTGACCCCTTCCTCTCCCCCTCCCCCATTTAGTTTGTGTAAACTAAAACACGGCACACTAAAGAATCAATAAGAAAACTTACAGAACAAATCAAAGTCAGTCATGAATATAATTTGTACTGCCAACGTTCACACCAACAAGTTCACTACACAGAAAGTGTTCACTGCATACACTGCACAAGTTCACTGCATAGTACGCACCACACAACACCGTAGTAGACATTAATGAGGGCCTGCATCGAGGGCCCGTCCTTCCAACAATAGCAAGGGAAGTGAAATTGAATGAGCAAAGTGTTTCTGCAAGGAGTACGGGCTTAAGCTCGTCAATGGCCAGGGTTGAAGACCAGAGAAAGCGAAGGAAAGCGAAACAAACACTCAGAAGCGCTTATAAACAGTGTGCGCCAAATTAACTATATATTTTAAAGTTCTTATATTGAAAACGTCTAAAAGTTTCGTAAAATTTTCATTTTGGGAATGAGGGACAATTATTAGCCTAAGAGTATAGAAAGAGCAACAGAAACCAAAAGGTGTCGAAATGACCCGAAAAGTGTCACTTTGAAAACTCTATTACTGGTTAGAATAAAATCCGTTTTCATAACAACACGAGAGCGATAAAAACTGCCATTTGCTGAGATATACTGCAATTATAAAAGAGCTGAAATTTACCCATCTTAAGTAATGTATAATAAGAGATCCAATTATTTTTTTACTCCAAAATTCGCGGCATCAGGTATACTTAAATATCTGATTTGCCGCTAGTCTCTTACATGGCTTCATAGAAAATTTTTGAACCTCCTTTTGAAGGTCAACAGAGAAAATTTTAGGGATAACGTCCCCAGGAAGATCATTCCAAATCGATGTGCAACATCGAACCAAACATTCTTTGCGTATCAATCTTAAGATAAGTGGACCGAGATGTGTGCCTTCTTGCCTGCCTTATCGGTTGGGCAATGGGGGGAGGGGGAAGATTACAATACGAGAAAGCTTTAGAGAAGGAGATAAATTTATTAACTTGTAGAAAACAGCCAACAACGCTACGGCAAACTTTTCACTAACAGACTGGAAAGCCATGAAGATCGACAAAACCTGCCTACTAGCCCTTGAAAAAGAACTTGAAAAAATGTGCCTTAAATTTTAAATAGTGTAGCTTGAAGTCTTACTCCTATCATTAGAATTGTGTTTCCAAGACTTAGAGTAAAAAAAAAAAACAGACTCAAACATACACAAAGCAGAAAAAACAGGCTCGAGCAGGCTCAAGCAGAGAAAAGGCAGACTCGGGAAAAATATAGTTTCCTTCCAAGATTTATGCAGGTATATACCTCCCTTCTGTTCAATTTCCTAGCCCTAGAAAAAAAATAAGGAATAGAGATGGGAGCTCAAAAACCACCGTGAATTGTGAATTGTGCTCGAAAGCACAGGTGAATTATGCTGGAAAGCACAATTTAGGGTCCTAGTTCACTCCTGAAATTTTTATTCTACTAATTATATTTCCGGAAGAATATTCACAAAAATTGTGTCTTATTAAACGAACCATAATTGTACACAAGGTAATATCCAGGATCTCTATTCCGAGGGGTACTTTTCCTTTTTTACTTTTTTTTTATGAAAAACATTTTAAAAAACGCAATAAAAATTTGTTTATATGCATTTTGTTACGTTTTTACAAGTCGAATAAATTTCGGGGGGGGGGGGGCAAACTCAGTACTCCCTTCCTCCTCTTGGAAACGGCCTTGATAATATATATGCATGTTTATCTGTAATTTTTTTTTGCCGAAAATACCACAATAACTCAGTAGTCCTTTCCTTCTCTTGGACACGGCCTTGATAATATACATGAATATTTATCTGTAATTTTTCTCCCTAAAATGCCACAATAATTTTTTTATGAAAATTGGCCTACTACCATTTTCCGGCAGAAGGAAACGATCTAGATCTGTCGTGACTTTGAGAAATTCTTTTAGGGCCGCATATTGGAAAAGTATTGTTCATACGGATGCCGTTCTCAAATACATGTAAAGGTTAAAAACTTAAAAAAAAAAAAAACTTAAAAATAAATTTTCTTTATTTTCTGCGCTTCTTTACTCTGTGGTTTTAAACTATTTGTTTTCTTAGCAAGCAATCTTTCTTTACTTTAGTTCAGCAATTCATTTTTTTTCTTCGTATTATTTCAGGGTTGCTTTTCTAAAGACAATTGTCATTAATTGTTATTAAACATTTTTTTTAATTTATAGTTCAAAATACCAGATAATAACATTTTTTATTTTTTCGTCTAGTCTTGACAAGGTCTTCTCTGATTTTTTACTTTATTTGTTTCGGATTTTTTTTTTCTCCTTATTCTTTTTTTGTTAGTATCTTTTACTGTACTCTAGTATATATTTTCTCTTTTCTTTATGTTTCTCTTTTTGTACTATTTAATTTAGAGTATTGTTTATTATATTAGTGTTATTTTATTTAAAAAGATCGTGAGGTCCCCAACAAGCCAAATTTCATGGGCCAAATAGCCATTTAATACTTGTAAATAGCTATTTCTCTTTAGTATGAATAGAATGATTGATGGAATGAATGATTGTTATTGATGATGTTGAACTTCTAAAACACACCTTTACCTTTATATTATTTAAATTAATATTTACGGTATTATTATTTTTATTATTATTATTATTATTATTATATTTAGATAATTTTTATTATTAGATAATTATCATTATTTTTATTATTATATTATTATTATTATCAATATTATTATTGTTAGATATTATTATAGATATTATAATTATTAGATAATTTTTTCAAATAACATTTAAGTCATAATTTTCTTTGACCTTCAACTAAAATATCAATTATTCGTACAGGTTAGGGAAAAATAGTGCATTTTTTTGGGGGGGGGGGTAGTAATAACCGAACTAAAGGGGTTCCATTTCCATTGGCTCTGGTGAAAGTACAACCGACGAATCCACCATTTCAGAATCACTTGTGTCTGTTTTGTGAACTTGTAATGAACTTGTATTACTAATGGTGTCTTGTTGGTCTTCCCCACTTGGTGACTTGGATCGCATCTGACTTCCTGAACTGCTTTGATCTAACCAATTTATCCATAGGTCGGGGACACTGAAATTGAGAAAATAATTAGTGGGACATAATAGTTGACATCTATACTAGCAAACAGAGCGGGAGACTCTTGAGTGGTCGGCCAATTTCCGTGGATGACCACGTGGTACTCCGTACCACGTCTCCATTTGTAAGTCTCGGAGTACCACATGAGACGTGCAGTTTTTGTTTGAGCCGTTGCATGCTTGTATTTTTTTCCCCCAGAACTTTAGAATGTGGGCGAGGGTAAAGAAAGCGGAACTGTGTCACCAGTAGGCCTACGAGTTTAACTTAACTAGCCGACTTAACCCGTCAAAGTTGTGACACATCAATATTGCTGAGCAATTTTTCTGGTAAGGATAGAGGCATTTCTTTATCATTTTGCCAGTTTAAGCCATATTTTGCCATTTTAAGCCACTTACAACAGTTTAGGCCATTTTCATCCTATTTTCCCTTTAGAATGAAGAAGAGGACCCTTGTCGAATGAAAATTCCAAGTCCCGCCGTAGTCCCCACAAAGCTTGCCAGAGTTCCATCAGGCTTGGCACGCACAACCGGATGTACATGATCTTTAAAGTCGATGACTTTTCAGGAGACTTTTTGGGCTTGAAAATACGTATTTCTCGGCACTTTAACTCCCCTCCTGCCTCTCACAGCAAATCTTTCCATACTGCCAAAACTCGATCCTGTATGCATTTAGGGAAAACAAGCTTTTGGAGTAGAAAGTAAAGAACGATTTTAATTTCAGAAAAGAAACCACAAATATATAAAAAAAAAACAAAAAAACTAGCCTTTAAAAGGAAACAAATTTTTCTCACATGAAAATATAAAGCGCAGCTATTAAACAAAAAACGGATCTTTAGAAAAATTAAATAAAGGAAACAGGCTTTCAAAAAAAAAATCAAGTTTAAAGTAAAAAGCTACATTAACACAAAAAAAAACTCAAATAAAAGTACTGACATAGTTATTCAAACTTCCAAGAATTGTTAATAATACAAAAAAAAACACACAAAAAAACGGAATTACAGTCACACGAAATCAAAGCGAGTGAAGAAAGGTGTAGAAAAGCTTCCCAAAGTGGGAGTTATGCCCGCTTGGTAGACAATTGTGGTAAATAATATCGCAATGTATGTCAGCAAGTATGCCTGATCAAAATAAAATCACACCCCCCCCCCAACCATTCTCATTAGATTCAACAAAACATTCTTAACGGTGCATAAACATGGAGCTTTTCCAAAAAGTTTCCGAATGAAGCACTTCAAAGAAAAGAGTGACAAAGAAAACAATGACATGTTTATCGGTACATAAAAAGGTACATAAAATAGTATATAAAATGTTTAATCAGTACATAAAATAAGAGTTTTTTTTATCAAAAAAATTGATCAGTATGTGCTAAACCGAATAAAAATTACCCTGAACGAATAACAAAAGCTTCAGAAAAAAAAATACCGAATACCTTTAAATACTTTATTAAACTTTAAAATATATCATATAGTAAATATACATATATATAATATATTAAATATATTTATTAAACTTCATTAAATACTTTATTAAAACTGTTTTGATAAAGTTTAGTTGCGTTGGAAGTTTCCTTTTAGCAACTTCTGATAAATTTAGAAATACAACTAGTTTTTTTTTCTGTATATATATATATATATATATATATATATATATATATATATATATATATATATATATATATATATATATATATATATATATATATATATATATATATATATATATATATATATATATATATATATATATATATATATATATATATATATATATATATATATATATATATATATATATATATAAAAATGCTACTGGTGTTTCAGACAAAAAAGGGAAACATTACTGCGCCAAAAATGTGTACGTAGGAAAAAGGTGAATGCATTTTTGAATTAAGTATAAAAAATAACAATAGGAAAAAACCCAGCGTATTTAAAATATTTTTATTTCGAGTACCCGAATCTTTTGAGAGAAAAAAAAATAACGGAGCGATCAGAATAATTCCTAATCATTAGTGCCATTACTAATGCCTAAACAGGGAGCTTTCGTTCATTATTGGTAAAGAAAAACTTCCCGAAAAAGTGATTCAAACATTTTACGGTCATTTGCGCTTTACTCAAAATTACATGCGTTTAGAACAGTGATTTTTTTAATGTTTTATAACGTCAATAAAATAAAAAAACATAATACCCATAAAGGCTTATAAGGAAGAGCAATTACAAATAATAGTGGGACTACCACACCCTTAAGCCCTTCAAGTGCTAAAGAAAAATTTCCCGATTTAATGTTTGGATGTGTTTTTCAACTGAATGGAGGATGGAATTCACAGGAAAGAGGATAAAAGAAACTTTAAATCAGGAAACTACTACTACTACTACTAACAACTCACCGCAGCACCAAGCCGCGTGAGGCCAACACAGGTACGCACACTCCTCCTCCGTCCAATCTATTCAAAGCCTCCCTCTTTACGCCCTCCCAGGAAGTTCCTATTTCCCTTAAATCTTTCTTTATGACATCCTCCAACCCCAGACGAGGACGACTTGTTTTAAGTATAGCCCTAGACGGTTGGCCGAAAGGGACAATCTTCGGCAATCTGCCATCCTTCATCCGCAGAACGTGCCTAGCCATCTCAATCTTTCTTTTGTTATAGCCCTAAAAAACGGAATTGTACCACATTTTCCGTACAGCCTACTGTTTGAAATACGGTCAGTCAGCCGGGTACCTAGAACAATCCGTAGGTAATTTCTCTGGAAAATATCTAGCGAATCTTTACCCGCTTTTCGGAGCGCCCATGTCTCAGAGCCATCTTTGGCCACTGTCATCACTGTAGCTTCTAATATTCTAATCTTGGTTTGTAGACTTATTTTCCTGTTCTTCCAAACTTTTTTAATTGTGAAAAAACACCCTGAGCCTTGGCTATTCTACTTTTAACATCTTCACTGCTTCCACCATCTTTACTAATAATACTACCAAGGTAAATGGAGCTGCCCATCTGATCAATCTTTTCGTATCCGTCACCTTTTCATATTCACTTATTTCTAGCCTCAGTGACTTAGTCTTCTTGACATTAATTTTCGAACCTATTCTAGCACCTTAAACTCGCAAAACCTCTAAAAGTTCATTCATTTTGCTCACACTTTCATCCAGGTTGCTTAAATCATCAGCATAATCCAAGTCTAGGAGACTTTTTCCTCCCCATTTTACGGTTATCCAATATAATGTAATGAGAGTAAAAAAAAAATATCACTGCATAAAAGGGTTTCTATCGAAAATAATGCTAATTCTACATTAAACACTACATTACATCACCACCAACTCTACAGAGCAAAGATTTGGTTACATCAGAAAGCTGTTCAGCTAGAAACTGCTTGAAAATAAATGAGACAGGTGCTCACCATTCAATTAAAGTAATTTAAGAGATTGTCTGGGCTTCATAGAACAGTTTATTCCCTGTTTTTGAATGGTGACCTAGGCTGCCAAAAAATTACAGACTGGTCTCAAAGATTAGATTTTGGTTCACAGCGGTTCAATTACCGAGTGTTACGCTGCTTAAGGCATCTTAAGAAGCATCCTTTCGTAAGAAAAAAAAAATTATGATCATTTGAAATAAAAGACGTTTTAGAAAAAAGGGGTTTTCTTTTCTTTGGAAAAGAAAGAGTATACATACAAATTTAGAAATTCCAATTCAGATTGTGCTAAAATATCACATGATCCTGATGGATTAAGCAGGTAAAGAACTCGGAAACATTAAAATTTCATAAGAATATTAAATTAGTTATGGGCAGGAGTTCTACCTTAAGATGAATTTACCGGCTAGATATCACTTATTTGACGCAGCTTAGGACAAATTGCCTACTCGTCCCCTGAGAGCGATTTTCTCGTATCTGCGACTTTTTCGGGAAGTGGAGTTAGGACTGCCATCTAACGTGAATTTTTTTGCTCTATCCGATTCCGTTGACCATTTGTTGTAGCTCAGCTAGAAGTGCCCCAATTTTAGATTTCTCATTTATCGTATCTCACATTTTGCCGTTTTGTTAAGAGCGGTTTTGTCGTACCTCATATAGGAAAATTACATGGGCATTTTTGTCGTAACTCCGTCAACGTATACTTTGGAAGAAAAAAAGATTTGGTTTAAGTTTCACAATGAGACCCAAACAGACACTGTTTACATCCGCACAAGCTGCACATTATTTGCAGGAATCCAGGTACCTAATTTTTGTGGAATTGACTAATATTTTGTTCCAAGAGTATATTAAAATTTGATATACTCTTGGAACAAAATATTAAATAGGCTACAAATCAGGTAGCCTATTTAATAGGCTACCTGATTTGTTATGATTTTTGGTGCATATCAGTGGTCAGAATAAATCTTGGCTATGGTCACATTTGGTAGTGTTTCCTTGTAATGCAGCAGCCTGTCTGTTAAGCAATTTACAGCTCTGGATCTTCCTGTAGCTTCAGCTGCCAAGCTTGGACACACCCTTAAAGATCTAAGTGATCTGACCCACACACACCATACAGAAACTTGACAACCATCTAACTACAAAAATGATCTTTGAGTGCTTCTCCTTTACTGTGTGTTGCAATTACAATATTATTAAGATCCCCCCCCCGCCCCTAGACGGACTATAAATCCACTTTTAATACTGTTTTAGGGATTTTATGAGATAGAATCTGTAAGCTTTGAAAAAGATCGAAAGATGTGTTTAAAAAGTACCGAAAAATTTCTGTACACACCCTCCCTCTTTGAGCGAGATTTCCCCCCTAGATTGGAAGGCAGGATCCGCCCAGGATCCGCCCCTGTGTAGTATTATTTGAAAAAAACTACGTTTTCTAAAGAGTTAAAGAGGCTGAGTCACACGTTCGAACCTTAAAACGTACAGGGATTAGGAGGTACAACTGAAAGCTTGCAGTCGGTCTTGTCAGGTTAAGAGGACTGTTTTGATCTAATTTAATGATGAAATACTATGCTTTTAGGAATTTCAAAAATTAACATGGGCTCTTATAGGAAAACGAGGTTTTTCGTAAATGTAAATTCAGGGGATAATTTTTTCGGTCGGAAAATATCAAAAGGCCCTAACAGGTCGAATTCTGCTTCGAATGAGTCCTCATTCACCTGGATCCGTTGCCAACTGTGGCCTGTAGGCGTGGCGGATAAAAAAAAAATAACTTGATGAACATTAAGTGGCCATATTTGGTTTTTGGAAAAACAGAGAAGGAGGGATCGGATTGAGCTGAAATTTTGAGGATAAGCTCCCAGGCCCCAGGAAAGCTTATCTTCTAAATTTCAGCCGATCGGACAACGTTAAAGGGGAGCTGTGGTGGGAGGGTCGAAACTTCCGGCCCACTTTCCCCCATGAAGATAAAGTCGGAGGGGGGTGAAATTTTTCACGTTTCTTAGTTTGAGCTTAGGCTACAAAATGCAATCACCGTCGTCTCTTTGCGGCCACTAGGACCAGAAATCGCTAAACATTGTGGTGGGTCACCTCTTTAAAGAGGCCCAAGTGTGCCTCCTTGAACTTTTCTGACTGGTGTACTCAAGACTTAAGCTATAGTTTTTTGTTTGTTTTTTCTAGCGAGTAAGATCTATCTTCTGATTCAGAAAAAGGCAGTGATACTCTCTATCGACCTGAACTAGATGCAAGCAACCTTTCAGAACTAAATTTCCGAGAATCTGATCAGGAAGTAGCTGAGGCTCTTCTAAGAAAATGTGGATTATGATCTCTTTTCAGAGGTTAATGTCAGTGTTGGCTGTGGTTCTAGTTCAAGTGCCATAACAGGTTCAGTGGCAGCAGAAAATCAGGAGCACCTCGAGATTCCCAATAATGCTGAACCTGTACAAGAAACAACCAAGCAAGATCTAAATAGTCAAAGCAATGCAGCGGATCATCCTAATTCACGTAAAAAGGCCAGAAAACAAATTTCAGATAGGAAGAACTGGGTTAAGACAAAAGATCAAGGCAGCAGTAAACTCTGGTACTGTATATATGAATCGTAGCAACCAGAAAACTCATGGGAAAGAGAAGAAAGTGAAGGATGTTGTTTGTAATAAGGATTGTCATTATAATTGCAGTCAGGCTATTGCCTCTGAAGAGAGATAAAAGATTTTTGATCATTCTGGAGACTAAGTAAGGATATGAAGAAAATGTTTTACTTGAAAACAACTAAGACCGTTCCAACCAAGACTAAAACCAAGAAAAAAGCGGAGACGCGCAGGAGTTGCACACTGCGATATTATTTTGTCGTTAACAGGAAAACAGTCCGGATTTGAAAGACATTTTATTTGGCTACTCTTGATATTTCAGAGAGAAGAGTTTACTACGCACATTCAAATGCTGCTACAACAGGAGTGCCAAATCCAAAGGCAGTACAGGTACCTCGAAATAAAACTAGTAACGAGGACATTGAACTAGTGAAAAAGCATATTGAATCTTTCCCGTGCGTTGAATCGCATTATACTCGAGCCAAGTCTACCAGAAAATTCTTGGAGACAAATCAGAACATTCGCAAAACGTATGAACTGTATCAGGAATACTGCAGAGAACTAGCAAGAAATGATATTAGTTAGTTCAAGTATCGTGATATCTACAACACGCAGTTTAGTTTGTCATTTCATATTCCGAAAACAGATCGATTTGATGTATGCGAGGAAAAGCGTGTATGTGAAGAAAACCGAATTGAAATGGATCAGGAAGTAAAAGACAAGTATGAAGCTCATGTGAAAAGTAAAATTGAGACCAAGATTGAACGAGACGTGGACAGGTCAAACCTATCTATTCTCCTACTTTGTTTTGATCTGGAGAATGTTTTTCCGCAGCCCCGGGGTAATGTTTCTTCATTTTTCTATAAAAGGAAGATAACTACATTCAACCTCACAGCAATTCTTTCATTCGAGAGAAGGACTGGAGAGAAAACCAATGAGGTATACTGTTGCATTTGGTCCGAGTTTGAGGCTGGACGTGGAGCAAACGAAAGCTAGTGGACTAGTGGCCATACTGGAAAAAGTCCTTGATACTTACCCTGATATCTGCCAGTTAATTACTTGGTCGGACTCCTGCGTGTCCCAGAACCGAAACTCAATTATAAGCTTCGCCATCCAAGGTGTTCTAAGAAAATTTTCCCGTTTAGAACAAGTGGTTATGAAGTATTGTGAACCAGGTCATTCGAGTATACAGGAGGTTTATGCTGTATATAGCACTATTGAGCGGGGGCTAAAGCATCTTGATTTGTTTTCCCCACTAGATCTGGTGAGGAAGTTACTGAAAGTAAGAAGGATACATCCTTTTAATGTCCTGCAAATGACCCAGTCAAAGTTCTTTTGACTTTCAAAAGCCAGCAAAGCTGTACAAGTACTCGTTTATACCGTATTCAAAGGTAAAACAACTTGATTTCCGTCAGGATAACGCTAAGAGGGTTTGGTTCAAAACTTCCTTCTCTGGAGACTTGCAAATGGCTACTATATCACAAGAATGTACTTTGGTTAAAAAGTGTCCCAACACTTCGGCTGTCCGTGTTGTTGAACGTCTTGTTTTGCCCAAACTTTGTGGCAAAAAGATTGATCTACCTGAGGCGAAAATCAAAGATGTCAAGTATCTCTTGAAGTTCATCCCCAACCAAGACAAGGAGTATTTTGAAACCAAGATTGAACAGTACTACAAGGCCAAGGGGGATGCTGAACGTTTGGAAGCTTCTCCGTCTACGTGAAATCCCTGTCCAGAGGAGGATTTCACTGAAGCAAAACGGCGGCCGGCAAAGAAACTCAAGAAAAAATAAACGTTTCTGACGTTTTTTGTAATTTTTATACTTTTTCAAATAGTATTGCTGTATCAGAACTCATTTTTCGTATCTTCATGGTGAAAAAAATAGGCACCCCACACCATTTTATCGTATCTAAGTTTACTCCCATTTCGTTAAGGGCGGATTGTCGTATCTGTATTTCATTTCCATCTCATATTGGGGAGACCTTCCTTGTTATTTTTTCTCTTTTTTTATGTATTTGCGAAGAAAATCGGTTGTACCGTGTAAGTTCCAGCAAAGGTGAAAGTCGTTTTTCTCGGAATTTTGAAAACCTTAGTTACGACAAAACCGCTCTCAGGGGACGTACTGTTATTAGAGCAAAATTTAGAAGGGTTGTAAAATAAAGAAGTTTTAAAGACGAAAATATATACTTACCCGCTTTGCAAAGACAATGAGGATGATTTGGCATATTGTTTGATCCGGTGCCAGGGGCTTTTTACGAGGAGGTAAGGTATATATGGGAGAATTGAGTTGATAATTCTAAATGTCTTAAAAAGTAAGTCTCCAGACTGTATCTGTAGAATAGCGAGGTATCTTGAAAATATGTCTATTAAAAGAAAGTCTTTGTTTAGTAAATAATTGGATTGTTTCATCTATGTGATTAATTTATGTGTTTTCTTTGTGAAAGGAATTTAGAAGAGTTTTTTTTGTGTACATGGATGTTTTTGGCGTTAAATATACTTTTGTTTATCTTATGTTTCCTAAGCTAATCGCTCAAAATTTGAAAAATTCCCTTGCCACTAAGTTTGAGGATTACCCTAGGATCAGATGTAAAAAGGTCAACTGGTATTCATTAGAACTTACCAGCTTAAATTGGCAGTATCACCAGTAGGGCAGCCATAAATTTTGCTCGGTGGCACGATCTCAGCAACACTGGGTGGGGGCAAAGCAACTTTTTGCACTCGAGACAAGTCAAATTTGAGGTCAACTGTAAGAGAAACAAAAATCAGCCACAATTGTTTGTTTATTAAGGACCCAATAATAATTAGATTTTTCCCGACATTTAACTAGTACTAATTTAAGCAAATCAGAATTTTCATAGAATTTTTCTGCCAATAGGAAGATTCTATGAAAATTCTGATTGGCTCAAATTAACCACAGCTAAAAATCGGAATAAGTAAGTTTTCATTGTGAATAGGCCTTATAGTTCTCTGGTCTCTGCTCCTAAACAGAATAGCACAAGTAGTTTCTTTCTTTTTCTTTTCTTATCAGATTCGGTTAAAAAAAAAATTCTACAATGATTAGCCAATATACTGCAAAGAGAATTCTAAAATGATTAAGTCCTATATTCACGTTCTACCTGAAGAGAGTTAAATCATGCACACTTTTTTTCAGAGTTAGAAGAGAGCTCCTGGGCGAGGGGAGGGAGATAAAGTTGTCAGAAAACCCTTAAAAATATTAATTCTAAGCAGACTATGGAGAATATCCGCATAAATCTCCTCTATAAATCCTCAATAAATCGTATGAGTTTCCTCTAGAAATATCCTCTATATAAACTACTCTATAAAAAACTGATAAAAAGTGAATGTATTAATTATAGGCATTATATTGGTTTCTGTTAGAAGCAAAGTACTTAGTATATGATACTTTTTAGATTTAGAGATGCTGTAGATAAAGTTTAGAGAAAAGAACAGTGTAGTTTTAGGAAAGAGAGAGGACGTGTTGACCAAATTTTCACTCTTAGATTAATAATTGAGAAGGGCCCGAGTCGTTAGACTCCTTTAGTCCCCACTTTATAAATTATGAGCAAGCGTTTGATTCAGCCAATAGAAGAGCTTTATGGAAGGTCGTATCCCTGTATAATACG
Source organism: Artemia sp. Qi Xiang Cuo (assembly GCF_049724085.1). Lineage (NCBI taxonomy): Eukaryota > Metazoa > Arthropoda > Branchiopoda > Anostraca > Artemiidae > Artemia > Artemia sp. Qi Xiang Cuo. The sequence continues at coordinate 19,066,663 of NC_142811.1, forward strand.
CCAGATGAATAAATTGGTGATTAGTGCTAAATAAGAGAACACGGCCTGGGAGGCCAAAATCAATCTTTGGTGCCACCAATCGATATTTCGTTGCTTTTTGGGCTCTGGAGACAATGAGCCTCTATGACCCGAGCCTAGGCCGAGATAGTTCCCTCCCCCCTATTAAATTAAAATTAAAATGGACGAGAAAAATTGCTGCAGTTAAGGTAGGAAATGAGACTTGTGGCTTGTTTCGAATTGAACCAGGAGTAAAGCAGGGTCCCATTCAATCCCCACTGGTATAAGTCATTTTGAAAGACTTTGTCCTAAGAACCACATCATAGGCTATGGGAGAGCAAAAATACAAAATGGGGAAGTAGAACTCCTCTATACTTAAATTGTGCTGATGATCTGAGTTTCATTTGATAGTTTTGGTTTATTGTTTTTTTTTATTGCTTCGGGATCATGATATTATGTTGTTTTATTGTGTATGATTTATTTATGTACGATTTTTTTTCGGTACACGGTTTAAACCTTCTGCTGATTATAGATTATATTTATTTTTTTCTTATTTTTTTTTTTTAGTAGCACACCCTCGCAAGCGACGGTTTTGGTGTGCTATCGATTGATTTTGTCTCTGTTTTTTATTTTTTTATAATAAATTGCTATTACTACTTACTACTACTACATAGATGAAAATGTTAACAGATTGAGTGAATGTTCATAGGTTTTGACAATTCACTGTGCAAGAAAAGGTTTACAAACTAGTGTTAAGAAGGCTAAGTCAATAAGAGCAGCAATAAATGAAGGTGAAACGGTGATGGGTAACGAGAAGACCGATAAAGTGGACAACTTCACTTACCTAGGTAGCATCATTAGTAAAGATGGTGGGGCAGTGAAAATGTTAAAATCAGAATAGCCAAAGCCGAGGGAGGTTTTTCACAGCTGAAAACAATTCGGAAGTGGAAAGGAAGATAAGTATGAGAACCGTACAGAAAGATTGCCGTACCGTATCGAAATAACGTTTAACAACCGTTTGAAATACATTTGTGCGAGAATACTTGAACCTATATTGGAAGAATATTGAACCGTGGGAACTCCGAAAGCCGGAGAAAGATTTATTAGATGTTTTTCAGTGAAATTGTCCACAGATTCTTTTGAGTGCCCATCTGACTGATCGTATTTTCAAACAGTAAGCTGTAAGAAAATGTTATTTACTCGAACTTTCTAAAGCTGTGATGACAGAAAGACTAAAATTTCTAGGACTAATAATTCTAGACTAAAATTTCTAGAAATAATATTTTTCATCAATGATAACACT